>NW_001861529.1:0-979 GCF_000209125.1 Entamoeba dispar SAW760
TAGTACACTAAAAGTTATTTGATATTTATTACTTTTTATAGAAAATGATTTAATTATCCATTTATTCATTAATCATTAAAATGAATTAGTTAAAAATTATTTTATCTATACTAGCGTCAAGAATTAATAATAACTATAACAATTACTAGTACACTAAAAGTTATTTGATATTTATTACTTTTTATAGAAAATGATTTAATTATCCATTTATTCATTAATCATTAAAATGAATTGTTAAAAATTATTTTATCTATACTGCGTCAAGAATTAATAATAACTATAACAATTACTAGTACACTAAAAGTTATTTGATATTTATTACTTTTTATAGAAAATGATTTAATTATCAATAATTAATAAATTATGTTAGAATGAATTGTTAAAAATTATTTTATCTATACTGCGTCAAGAATTAATAATAACTATAACAATTACTAGTACACTAAAAGTTATTTGATATTTATTACTTTTTATAGAAAATGATTTAATTATCAATAATTAATAAATTATGTTAGAATGAATTGTTAAAAATTATTTTATCTATACTGCGTCAAGAATTAATAATAACTATAACAATTACTAGTACACTAAAAGTTATTTGATATTTATTACTTTTTATAGAAAATGATTTAATTATCCATTTATTCATTAATCATTAAAATGAATTGTTAAAAATTATTTTATCTATACTGCGTCAAGAATTAATAATAACTATAACAATTACTAGTACACTAAAAGTTATTTGATATTTATTACTTTTTATAGAAAATGATTTAATTATCAATAATTAATAAATTATGTTAGAATGAATTGTTAAAAATTATTTTATCTATACTGCGTCAAGAATTAATAATAACTATAACAATTACTAGTACACTAAAAGTTATTTGATATTTATTACTTTTTATAGAAAATGATTTAATTATCAATAATTAATAAATTATGTTAGAATGAATTGTTAAAAATTATTTTATCTATA
>NW_001861528.1:0-919 GCF_000209125.1 Entamoeba dispar SAW760
ATCCGTTCCATATTACTCTTTCAAGCTCTTTTCACTCTTTTTCCAAAGTTCTTTTAAGTTTTCCTTCACAGTACTTCTTTGCTATCAGTTTTCCTGTAATATTTAGACTTTGATGAATACTATCACCTTTTCGATTTATACTTCCAAATAAATTTACTCTTTTCTAAACTATATTCTTTTCAAAATATATTTAAATTGACGAGGCTTTCACTCTCTCTGGCTCAGCATTCGTTCTGAATTCAATCTAAATTATCTCTTTTAAATATAATTTTTCTTTTAGTTACACTCTGAATAATTTAAGACTAGCCTCACACATTGCTGTATTCTTCTAACCTTTTTACAATTATCCATTTTTATCAACTTGGTCTTTTTCTTTTTCATTCGCCATTACTTAAGAAATCATTGTTATTTTTTCTTCCTTCCCTTATTGATATGCTTAAGTTAAGGGAGTCCTCTTACGATACTCAAATCTTTATTTATTAACTCACTTATAGATATCTGGTTAAAGCTCTTTACTTCTTCTCTCTTTTACCCACTAGCTACTTCTCACTTCTACTAATATTTGCTTTTAATATACTCTTTTATTTTGGATATTGAATATCATATATACCTTGAAGTTCATAAGTATACTTTCAAGCATTCAAAGTTTGGATATTCACATTTTATTGTTCCTATCACTTATCGCAATTCATTGCGTTCTTCATCGCACAGGAAACTAAACTATCCAAAGTAATATTTTATTATACTTTTTCTTTCTTCTTATATTCTAATTCCTTTTATTCTTACTTTTATTATTTTCTTTGTAGATTATCTTATTCTATAAATTTCTTGTTTTATTTTAAAGATTATTTCTTTTCTTTAATGATCCTTCCGCAGGTTCACCTACGGAAACCTTGTTACGACTTCTCCTTCCTCTAAA
>NW_001861527.1:0-1015 GCF_000209125.1 Entamoeba dispar SAW760
CTTATACTACCTACACTTTACTTATTAACTTATTACCTTATTAACTTATTCCCTTATTATCACTTTATCACTTTATCACTTTATCACTTTATCACTTTATCACTTTATTATTACTAGTCTATACTATATGTGTGTATCTTATAGTCTGACTTATACCTTTATAGTTTTATAGACTTCATTATTTCTGTATTTATATATCAAAGCATTCGTGCCCGAGTGGTCTAAGGGGGCCGATTTAAGCTCGGCTATCGGAAGATGCGTGGGTTCGAACCCCACCGGATGCATTCTTTTTATACACTTCACTTATATGTTTCTTTATATATTATTATATTATATATATCTATATTCTTATTTCTATTATTATTATTATTATGTTTATTATTATTATGTTCTTTATTATGTTTATTATGTTTATTATGTTTATTATGTTTATTATACTTATACACTTCTTATTCTACTTCTTACTATATTATCTTTACTTCTATTATATATGTATCTTAGTATTTATACTACTTATACTATCTTTCTTATCTATACAACTTATACAACTTATACAACTTATACAACTTATACACCCTTATGTATATGTACACCTTATTATGTATTTTATTCCTTTTTATTATTATTACTATTCCTATTCATTTTCTTACTCTTTTCCCTTTCTATAACGAAGCATTCGTGCCCGAGTGGTCTAAGGGGGCCGTCTCAAGAACGGCTATCGCAAGATGCGTGGGTTCGAACCCCACCGGATGCATTCTTTTAACTGTATCTTATATATATTGTCTTATTCTTATATATACTTTTAACTTTTTATTATCTATATATCTATTTCTCTATATATCTATTCCTTTCCTATATCTCTCATTTCTTATATCTCTATTATTACCTTAGGGATGTAGCTCATTGGTAGAGCTTTCGCTTCGCATGCGAAGGGCAAGGGGATCGATACCCCTCATCTCCATATATGTATCATTTATCTATTTATCTATCAAAAAAATATATATAGTTATATATA
>NW_001861526.1:0-220 GCF_000209125.1 Entamoeba dispar SAW760
TATCCCTTTTTTTATCTTCCCAGGATTTTATGAATGTTATAGGGCTTGTGGCGCAATGGAAACGCATCAGACTACGAATCTGGGGATTGCAGGTTCGATCCCTGCCAAGCTCGTCTTTTTATTGACTAGATTACTTTACTTTAATCCCTTTCAACTTCTATAACCTTTATATTCTATTGTATATATATTTCTTTATTTATATATATATATATAGTTCTTT
>NW_001861525.1:0-986 GCF_000209125.1 Entamoeba dispar SAW760
TGCTGATGTTAAGATTAAGCCATGCATGTGTAAGTATAAAGACCAAGTAGGATGAAACTGCGGACGGCTCATTATAACAGTAATAGTTTCTTTGGTTAGTAAAGTACAAGGATAGCTTTGTGAATGATAAAGATAATACTTGAGACGATCCAATTTGTATTAGTACAAAGTGGCCAATTTATGTAAGTAAATTGAGAAATGACATTCTAAGTGAGTTAGGATGCCACGACAATTGTAGAACACACAGTGTTTAACAAGTAACCAATGAGAATTTCTGATCTATCAATCAGTTGGTAGTATCGAGGACTACCAAGATTATAACGGATAACGAGGAATTGGGGTTCGACATCGGAGAGGGAGCTTTACAGATGGCTACCACTTCTAAGGAAGGCAGCAGGCGCGTAAATTACCCACTTTCGAATTGAAGAGGTAGTGACGACACATAACTCTAGAGTTGAGTAAAATCAATTCTTGAAGGAATGAGTAGGAGGTAAATTCTCCTACGAAATCAATTGGAGGGCAAGTCTGGTGCCAGCAGCCGCGGTAATTCCAGCTCCAATAGTGTATATTAAAGTTGCTGTGATTAAAACGCTCGTAGTTGAATTAAAATGTGATTTTATACATTTTGAAGACTTTACATTAAGTGAAGTTTCTAGAAATGTTAAATTAAAATCAAAGAAGGAGACAATTCAAGTAATTGAGTTGTCATTACTTTGAATAAAATAAGGTGTTTAAAGCAAAACATTATGTTAATGAATATTCAAGCATGGGACAATGCTGAGGAGATGTCAATTAGACATTTCGAGAGAAGGATTAAAAGGAACAATTGGGGTGATTCAGAAAATAACGGGAGAGGTGAAAATCCATGATCGCTATAAGATGCACGAGAGCGAAAGCATTTCACTCAACTGGGTCCATTAATCAAGAACGAAAGTTAGGGATCGAAGACGATCAGATACCGTCGTAGTCCTAACTATAAACGATGT
>NW_001861524.1:0-1006 GCF_000209125.1 Entamoeba dispar SAW760
AATATGTTAGGACCCGAAAGATGGTGAACTATACTTGAACGGATTGAAGCCGAAGGAAACTTTGGTGGAAGATTCACGCAGTGTTAACGTGCAAATTACTTGTCATATTTGAGTATAGGGGCGAAAGACTCATCGAACTATCTAGTAGCTGGTTCCACCTGAATATTCCCTTAGGAAGGTCAAAGTATTAATAGTATTGATTGGTAAAGATAATGATTAGGTGTAATGGGTGAGTATTTTCACTCAACATCTTGTCAAACTATGAATAAACAAAGAAGAATTCTCAGTGTTAAATACACTTCAGGAATTTAAATATAAACATACTTTGAATCGGCCAAGTCTGGTAAGCAGGACTGGCGATGCGGGATGAACCGAACGTCGAGATAAAGTGCCAAAAAGAAACATAACGAGTACCACAAAAGGTATTCATTCATATTGACAATAGGACGGTGGCCATGGAAGTCGGAAACCGCTAAGGAATGTGTAACAACTCACCTATCGAATGAATGAGTCCTGAAAATGGATGGCATTATAATTTCTTAACTGATACTCGACCGTTAAAATGAAGACATTTTAACGAGTAAGGAAACGAAATGGCGTAAGGACAACAAAAGTAGTAAAGATTTAAAGTAATTTAGATTGAAACTGTCCTTAGTGCAGATCTTGGTGGTAGTAGCAAATACTAAGAAGAGGAAAAAAACATCTTAGAACTGAAGAGGAGAAAGGTTCCTAAACAACATTACTTGGATTAGGGTGAATCGATCCTAAATTACAGATGGAAATCCTTAAGAAATATATAAGTGACATATAGTCAATATAAGGATTGAAAGGGAATAAGATTAATAGTTCTTAATCAAGAGAATTAATGATTAAATCTTAGAAATAAGATTAAATCGAATAAAATGGTAACATATCATGAACTTTAAAATGGAGTGTGAAATCTACGGAAGAGTTCTCTTTTCTTCTTAACAAAAGTAAACTCCACTGAAATGATCAATCAGAGAAG
>NW_001861523.1:0-963 GCF_000209125.1 Entamoeba dispar SAW760
AAGGATGTATAAGTATATAATATATAATATAGAATAGTCATAAAAATAGACTAAGTGTAAGAATAAAAATTATAGATATAGAGATTCGATATAAATATAAATATAAATATAAATATATATATATATATATATAACACATAAAATTTAAGATATAAATATATGATAGTGTAAGATAATGATATAAAAGTACGACAATGGCAGGATTTGAACCTACGCCTCCATAGGAGAAGTGATTTCGAGTCACACGCCTTAGACCACTCGGCCACATTGTCATTAACCTTTAAATATAGAAAGGAAAGTGGTATAAAAGTCTAATAGATTATAGAAAGTGGTATAAAAATCTAATAGATTATAGAAAGTAGTATATAAGTCTAATAGATTATAGAAAGTAGTATAAGAAAGTAAGAAAATATAGGAAGGTAGTATAAGACTCTAATAGAATATAGAAAGTGGTATAAGACTCTAATAGAAACATACTAGATGATACAAAAATATAGAATATAGACAAGTATAAATATATAGAGAATAAAGATAAAGAGTAAGTGTGGTAGGATATGAACATAATAACATATCTAGTATAAGTAGTATACATAAAATAGATAAGTAGAGGAAAAGTATAAAGGATATAGTTATAGTAGTTATAGAATAAAACATATAGAAAAGATATAAAGTATAAAGTATAAGGTATAAGATATAAGATATAAGGTATAAAGTATAAGGTATAAAGTATAAGTTATAAGAGTATAGTATAGTATAGTATAGGTGGAAGTATAGTAGGAATATACTATTAAAAGATGCAAGAGGTGGGGTTTGAACCCACGCCTCCGAAGAGATCCGTACCTGAAACGGACGCCTTGGACACTCGGCCACTCTTGCTATTACCTTGAAGGAATAGAAAGTAGAAAACAGATAGTATAAACATGATAGATAGTATAACATGATAGATAGTAGTGATAGTCAATA
>NW_001861522.1:0-864 GCF_000209125.1 Entamoeba dispar SAW760
TACTCCCGCCGTTAACCCGCGCTTAAGTAAATTTCATTATCTTGACATTCAGAGCACTGGGCAGAAATCACATTCTGTAATGAACCTTTTAGATTTATCAGAATGCTATGTTTTTATTAAACAGTCGGATTCCCCTAACCTTTAAAGTTCTGATTCGATTTTAATCCTTTTACAAGGAAATCACCAGAGCTACTCTTTCTTGCTAACTTACAGAGCTATGTTGCCGACTTCCCTTACCTGCGTTATTCTATTTAACTAAAGATTTTGCTTCTTGGAGACCTGTTGCGGTTATTAGTACGAGCAAAAGAATTCTTTAATTAGCTTTATGCTAAGATTCCCTTTAATTTTTATGAAGACTGCAAAAATACCACAATTCAATCATATGTTGAATTTCTTACAAAGCCAATAAATTCCACTTCTCTGATTGATTCATTTCAGTGGAGTTTACTTTTGTTAAGAAGAAAAGAGAACTCTTCCGTAGATTTTCACACTCCATTTTAAAGTTCATGATATGTTACCATTTTATTCGATTTAATCTTATTTCTAAGATTTAATCATTAATTCTCTTGATTAAGAACTATTAATCTTATTCCCTTTCAATCCTTATATTGACTATATGTCACTTATATATTTCTTAAGGATTTCCATCTGTAATTTAGGATCGATTCACCCTAATCCAAGTAATGTTGTTTAGGAACCTTTCTCCTCTTCAGTTCTAAGATGTTTTTTTCCTCTTCTTAGTATTTGCTACTACCACCAAGATCTGCACTAAGGACAGTTTCAATCTAAATTACTTTAAATCTTTACTACTTTTGTTGTCCTTACGCCATTTCCGTTTCCTTACTCGTTAAAATGTCTTCATTT
>NW_001861521.1:0-1013 GCF_000209125.1 Entamoeba dispar SAW760
AAAAGGAATTAGAATATAAGAAGAAAGAAAAAGTATAATAAAATATTACTTTGGATAGTTTAGTTTCCTGTGCGATGAAGAACGCAATGAATTGCGATAAGTGATAGGAACAATAAAATGTGAATATCCAAACTTTGAATGCTTGAAAGTATACTTATGAACTTCAAGGTATATATGATATTCAATATCCAAAATAAAAGAGTATATTAAAAGCAAATATTAGTAGAAGTGAGAAGTAGCTAGTGGGTAAAAGAGAGAAGAAGTAAAGAGCTTTAACCAGATATCTATAAGTGAGTTAATAAATAAAGATTTGAGTATCGTAAGAGGACTCCCTTAACTTAAGCATATCAATAAGGGAAGGAAGAAAAAATAACAATGATTTCTTAAGTAATGGCGAATGAAAAAGAAAAAGACCAAGTTGATAAAAATGGATAATTGTAAAAAGGTTAGAAGAATACAGCAATGTGTGAGGCTAGTCTTAAATTATTCAGAGTGTAACTAAAAGAAAAATTATATTTAAAAGAGATAATTTAGATTGAATTCAGAACGAATGCTGAGCCAGAGAGAGTGAAAGCCTCGTCAATTTAAATATATTTTGAAAAGAATATAGTTTAGAAAAGAGTAAATTTATTTGGAAGTATAAATCGAAAAGGTGATAGTATTCATCAAAGTCTAAATATTACAGGAAAACTGATAGCAAAGAAGTACTGTGAAGGAAAACTTAAAAGAACTTTGGAAAAAGAGTGAAAAGAGCTTGAAAGAGTAATATGTGAACGGATAATTTATAAGAAAAATAGTAGAATGTATTATAAATAAAAATATAAAAAGATTAGATATATAAGTAGTATATTTAATAAGATTGTATTGAAATTTGTAATATAGGAAATTATTAAGAGCAAGAGAATTATTTCATTTATAGTGATTATTAATAAACGAGAATATTAAGAGAAATCTTAGTATTTAATTGTGAATTAAAAGTAAAAATCCCATAATAATGGATGATAAAAGCTATT
>NW_001861520.1:0-956 GCF_000209125.1 Entamoeba dispar SAW760
AATCAAAGAAGGAGACAATTCAAGTAATTGAGTGTCATACTTGAATAAAATAAGGTGTTAAAGCAAAACATTATGTTAATGAATATTCAAGCATGGACAATGCTGAGGAGATGTCAATTAGACATTTCGAGAGAAGGATTAAAAGGAACAATTGGGGTGATTCAGAAAATAACGGGAGAGGTGAAAATCCATGATCGCTATAAGATGCACGAGAGCGAAAGCATTTCACTCAACTGGGTCCATTAATCAAGAACGAAAGTTAGGGGATCGAAGACGATCAGATACCGTCGTAGTCCTAACTATAAACGATGTCAACCAAGGATTGGATGAAATTCAGATGTACAAAGATGAAGAAACATTGTTTCTAAATCCAAGTATATCAATACTACCTTGTTCAGAACTTAAAGAGAAATCTTGAGTTTATGGACTTCAGGGGGAGTATGGTCACAAGGCTGAAACTTAAAGGAATTGACGGAAGGGCACACCAGGAGTGGAGCCTGCGGCTTAATTTGACTCAACACGGGAAAACTTACCAAGACCGAACAGTAGAAGGAATGACAGATTAAGAGTTCTTTCATGATTTATTGGGTAGTGGTGCATGGCCGTTCTTAGTTGGTGGAGTGATTTGTCAGGTTAATTCCGGTAACGAACGAGACTGAAACCTATTAATTAGTTTTCTGCCTATAAGACAGAAATGTTCGCAAGAACAGGTGCGTAAGTACCACTTCTTAAAGGGACACATTTCAATTGTCCTATTTTAATTGTTAGTTATCTAATTTCGATTAGAACTCTTTTAACGTGGGAAAAAGAAAAAGGAAGCATTCAGCAATAACAGGTCTGTGATGCCCTTAGACATCTTGGGCCGCACGCGCGCTACAATGGAGTTACTAGAGAGCATTTTATCATTTACACCTTATTTATTAGGCTATGTCTAATAGGTAGGGATAGTAAGTGGT
>NW_001861519.1:0-425 GCF_000209125.1 Entamoeba dispar SAW760
AGATATTAATTTTAAACAAGGGATTTATTAATAAAAATTTATAAAAAATGATATTTCTATCATGATTTTTTTGAGACACAAAAAATGACTTATCTTAAATATACATCGTTTTTCATATAATATAAAATAATAATTATAATACTGATATATCAAATAAAATAATTGTTTTGTAGATAAAGTATTGAAGGACGTATAGATGAGTAGAGTCAATATTTTTTGTCACTGAGTCAATTTTATCATATCTCTGTAACAAGGTTGTTTTAATGAAAACTTATAAGGTAAAAAATGTTCTTGGAGGTAATCTGAAGACCTCATTTTTTAACAATTTTTTCATGATTATTTCATCATTTTATTTAACATAATTATGTATGAGAAATGAATTGTTTAGAATTCAATTCTGAACAACTTTTACCTTATAAATTTTT
>NW_001861518.1:0-941 GCF_000209125.1 Entamoeba dispar SAW760
ATATATAAATAAAGAAATATATATATAATAGAATATAAAGGTTATAGAAGTTGAAAGGGATTAAAGTAAAGTAATCTAGTCAATAAAAAGACGAGCTTGGCAGGGATCGAACCTGCAATCCCCAGATTCGTAGTCTGATGCGTTTCCATTGCGCCACAAGCCCTATAACATTCATAAAATACTGGGAAGATAAAAAAAGGGATATATAAGTTATATAAATGTTATAAGTTATATAAATGTTATAAGTTATATAAATGATATAAGTTATATAAATGATATAAGTTATATAAATGATATAGATATGATATAGATATAGATATAGATATGATATATAAAAGACATAAGAAAGATAAGATATAAAATAAACAGACTAGGAATAATAATAAAAGTACATAGTCATATAATAATATAATAATATAAGAAAATATATGATAGTCATAGTCATAAGTAAGTAGGATAACGGTAGGTTCATATCAAGTAGGATACACCCGTTCCCATCCGAACACGGAAGTAAAGATGCTTAGAGCCTGATCAGTACCATTATGTTCACACAGATGGGAACGTCAGGTAATCTACCTTTTTGTTTTTATATAGAGAGTTTTTTTTTAAATAAAGGAATAAAGGAATAAAGGAATATAGAAATATAGAAATATAGAAATAAAGGAATATAGAAATAAATACATACATAGATATATAAATAAAGATATATATAAATAAATAAATAAAGAAATATCTATATATATATAAATAAAGAAATATATATATAATAGAATATAAAGGTTATAGAAGTTGAAAGGGATTAAAGTAAAGTAATCTAGTCAATAAAAAGACGAGCTTGGCAGGGATCGAACCTGCAATCCCCAGATTCGTAGTCTGATGCGTTTCCATTGCGCCACAAGCCCTATAACATTCATAAAATACTGGGAAGATAAAAAAAGGGA
>NW_001861517.1:0-985 GCF_000209125.1 Entamoeba dispar SAW760
TTCGTAGTCTGATGCGTTTCCATTGCGCCACAAGCCCTATAACATTCATAAAATACTGGGAAGATAAAAAAAGGGATATATAAGTTATATAAATGTTATAAGTTATATAAATGTTATAAGTTATATAAATGATATAAGTTATATAAATGATATAAGTTATATAAATGATATAGATATGATATAGATATAGATATAGATATGATATATAAAAGACATAAGAAAGATAAGATATAAAATAAACAGACTAGGAATAATAATAAAAGTACATAGTCATATAATAATATAATAATATAAGAAAATATATGATAGTCATAGTCATAAGTAAGTAGGATAACGGTAGGTTCATATCAAGTAGGATACACCCGTTCCCATCCGAACACGGAAGTAAAGATGCTTAGAGCCTGATCAGTACCATTATGTTCACACAGATGGGAACGTCAGGTAATCTACCTTTTTGTTTTTATATAGAGAGTTTTTTTTTAAATAAAGGAATAAAGGAATAAAGGAATATAGAAATATAGAAATATAGAAATAAAGGAATATAGAAATAAATACATACATAGATATATAAATAAAGATATATATAAATAAATAAATAAAGAAATATATATATATATATAAATAAAGAAATATATATATAATAGAATATAAAGGTTATAGAAGTTGAAAGGGATTAAAGTAAAGTAATCTAGTCAATAAAAAGACGAGCTTGGCAGAGGATCGAACCTGCAATCCCCAGATTCGTAGTCTGATGCGTTTCCATTGCGCCACAAGCCCTATAACATTCATAAAATACTGGGAAGATAAAAAAAGGGATATATAAGTTATATAAATGTTATAAGTTATATAAATGTTATAAGTTATATAAATGATATAAGTTATATAAATGATATAAGTTATATAAATGATATAGATATGATATAGATATAGATATAGATATGATATATAAAAGACATAAGAAAGATAAGGATATAAAATAAACAGA
>NW_001861516.1:0-846 GCF_000209125.1 Entamoeba dispar SAW760
TATCAAATAAAATAATTGGTTTTGTAGATAAAGTATTGAAGGACGTATAGATGAGTAGAGTCAATATTTTTTGTCACTGAGTCAATTTTATCATATCTCTGTAACAAGGTTGTTTTAATGAAAACTTATAAGGTAAAAAATGTTCTTGGAGGTAATCTGAAGACCTCATTTTTTAACAATTTTTTCATGATTATTTCATCATTTTATTTAACATAATTATGTATGAGAAATGAATTGTTTAGAATTCAATTCTGAACAACTTTTACCTTATAAATTTTTATACTTTCGTTGACATTTTTTGAGATATTAATATAAAAAAATAATGATTAATATTAAAAAGAAATACATAATGAAGATAAAATAAAATAAATAAATCATGAATAATAACTAATACAGATTAAGATAATTGTTAAACAGAATTTAATTTAAAGAATGAGATATAAAGATATTAAATAATTTTTTAATAGTCTTTAATAAAAATAATCATTCATATCTCAAAAAATGTCAACGAAAGTATAAAAATTTATAAGGTAAAAGTTGTTCAGATATTAATTTTAAACAAGTGATTTATTAATAAAAATTTATAAAAAATGATACTTCTATCATGATTTTTTTGAGACACAAAAAATGACTTATCTTAAATATACATCGTTTTTCATATAATATAAAATAATAATTATAATACTGATATATCAAATAAAATAATTGTTTTGTAGATAAAGTATTGAAGGACGTATAGATGACTAGAGTCAATATTTTTTGTCACTGAGTCAATTTTATCATATCTCTGTAACAAGGTTGTTTTAATGAAAACTTATAAGGTAAAAAATGTTCTTGGAGGTAATC
>NW_001861515.1:0-956 GCF_000209125.1 Entamoeba dispar SAW760
ATTATTATTCTTGACGCAGTATAGATAAAATAATTTTTAACAATTCATTCTAACATAATTTATTAATTATTGATAATTAAATCATTTTCTATAAAAAGTAATAAATATCAAATAACTTTTAGTGTACTAGTAATTGTTATAGTTATTATTAATTCTTGACGCAGTATAGATAAAATAATTTTTAACAATTCATTCTAACATAATTTATTAATTATTGATAATTAAATCATTTTCTATAAAAAGTAATAAATATCAAATAACTTTTAGTGTACTAGTAATTGTTATAGTTATTATTAATTCTTGACGCAGTATAGATAAAATAATTTTTAACAATTCATTTTAATGATTAATGAATAAATGGATAATTAAATCATTTTCTATAAAAAGTAATAAATATCAAATAACTTTTAGTGTACTAGTAATTGTTATAGTTATTATTAATTCTTGACGCAGTATAGATAAAATAATTTTTAACAATTCATTCTAACATAATTTATTAATTATTGATAATTAAATCATTTTCTATAAAAAGTAATAAATATCAAATAACTTTTAGTGTACTAGTAATTGTTATAGTTATTATTAATTCTTGACGCAGTATAGATAAAATAATTTTTAACAATTCATTCTAACATAATTTATTAATTATTGATAATTAAATCATTTTCTATAAAAAGTAATAAATATCAAATAACTTTTAGTGTACTAGTAATTGTTATAGTTATTATTAATTCTTGACGCAGTATAGATAAAATAATTTTTAACAATTCATTTTAATGATTAATGAATAAATGGATAATTAAATCATTTTCTATAAAAAGTAATAAATATCAAATAACTTTTAGTGTACTAGTAATTGTTATAGTTATTATTAATTCTTGACGCAGTATAGATAAAATAATTTTTAACAATTCATTTTAATGATTAATGAATAAATGGATAATTAAATCATTTTC
>NW_001861514.1:0-558 GCF_000209125.1 Entamoeba dispar SAW760
TTTATCTTCTTATGTATTTCTTTTTAATATTAATCATTATTTTTTTATATTAATATCTCAAAAAATGTCAACGAAAGTATAAAAATTTATAAGGTAAAAGTTGTTCAGAATTGAATTCTAAACAATTCATTTCTCATACATAATTATGTTAAATAAAATGATGAAATAATCATGAAAAAATTGTTAAAAAATGAGGTCTTCAGATTACCTCCAAGAACATTTTTTACCTTATAAGTTTTCATTAAAACAACCTTGTTACAGAGATATGATAAAATTGACTCAGTGACAAAAAATATTGACTCTACTCATCTATACGTCCTTCAATACTTTATCTACAAAACAATTATTTTATTTGATATATCAGTATTATAATTATTATTTTATATTATATGAAAAACGATGTATATTTAAGATAAGTCATTTTTTGTGTCTCAAAAAAATCATGATAGAAGTATCATTTTTTATAAATTTTTATTAATAAATCACTTGTTTAAAATTAATATCTGAACAACTTTTACCTTATAAATTTTTATACTTTTCGTTGACATTTTTTTGAGA
>NW_001861513.1:0-907 GCF_000209125.1 Entamoeba dispar SAW760
ATAGGAGAGCCGACATCGAAGGATCAAAAAGCAACGTCGCTATGAGCGCTTGGCTGCCACAAGCCAGTTATCCCTGTGGTAACTTTTCTGACACCCCAAGCCTTATTATTAAAGGATTAACTAGAAATCACCTTACGGTCTCACACATCAGATAAATCTAATATGTTTTAAATTTTTTCTAGTTAAAAATCTTAGGGATCGTTAGGCCATCATTTCAGAGTTATTGATTGTACTGGAATCAATAATCAAATGAACTTATACCCTTATATTCTACATGAGGTTTCTGTCCTCATTGAGTTCATCTTTGGACACCTGCGTTATCTTGTAACAGATGTGCCGCCCCAGCCAAACTCCCCGTCTATCTTTTTCAATCGCCTGTTTCAACCGAAGTTTTAATGTTTTTAAATTAATGGAAAATCCATTTTAACATTTAACGAAATGAGTGAAATAGTATTTCTAGTGGTGGTATTACACGTTTGACAAAGTCTCCCACCTAGCCTATACCAAAAAATCGATTTCACATGATAAATTAGAGTCAAGCTCAACAGGGTCTTCTTTCCCCGCCGTTCCAATCAAGCCCGTTCCCTTGACTGTGGTTTCACTAGATTGCAGATAGGGACAGTGGGAATCACGGTGATCCATTCATGCGCGTCACTAATTAGATGACGAGGCATTTGGCTACCTTAAGAGAGTCATAGTTACTCCCGCCGTTAACCCGCGCTTAAGTAAATTTCATTACCTTGACATTCAGAGCACTGGGCAGAAATCACATTCTGTAATGAACCTTTTAGATTTATCAGAATGCTATGTTTTTATTAAACAGTCGGATTCCCCTAACCTTTAAAGTTCTGATTCGATTTTAATCCTTTTACAAGGAAATCACCAGAGCTACTCTTTCTTGCTAACT
>NW_001861512.1:0-1021 GCF_000209125.1 Entamoeba dispar SAW760
TTATTGTTAGTTATCTAATTTCGATTAGAACTCTTTTAACGTGGGGAAAAAGAAAAAGGAAGCATTCAGCAATAACAGGTCTGTGATGCCCTTAGACATCTTGGGCCGCACGCGCGCTACAATGGAGTTACTAGAGAGCATTTTATCATTTACACCTTATTTATTAGGCTATGTCTAATAGGTAGGGATAGTAAGTGGTGTACCGAGATTGAAATAGTTAAGGAAAACTCAAAAGAACGTACATGACAGGGATAAATGATTGGAATTATTTGTTTTGAACGAGGAATTCCTTGTAATATCGAGTCATTAACTCGAGATGAATACGTCCCTGCCCTTTGTACACACCGCCCGTCGCTCCTACCGATTGAATAAAGAGGTGAAATTCTAGGATTCTGTCTTATAGATAGAAAAATGGATTTAAATCTCCTTATTTAGAGGAAGGAGAAGTCGTAACAAGGTTTCCGTAGGTGAACCTGCGGAAGGATCATTAAAAGAAAAGAAATAATCTTTTAAAATAAAACAAGAAATTTATAGAATAAGATAATCTACAAAGAAAATAATAAAAGTAAGAATAAAAGGAATTAGAATATAAGAAGAAAGAAAAAGTATAATAAAATATTACTTTGGATAGTTTAGTTTCCTGTGCGATGAAGAACGCAATGAATTGCGATAAGTGATAGGAACAATAAAATGTGAATATCCAAACTTTGAATGCTTGAAAGTATACTTATGAACTTCAAGGTATATATGATATTCAATATCCAAAATAAAAGAGTATATTAAAAGCAAATATTAGTAGAAGTGAGAAGTAGCTAGTGGGTAAAAGAGAGAAGAAGTAAAGAGCTTTAACCAGATATCTATAAGTGAGTTAATAAATAAAGATTTGAGTATCGTAAGAGGACTCCCTTAACTTAAGCATATCAATAAGGGAAGGAAGAAAAAATAACAATGATTTCTTAAGTAATGGCGAATGAAAAAGAAAAGACCAAGTTGATAAAAATGGATAATTGTAAAAGGGTAG
>NW_001861511.1:0-735 GCF_000209125.1 Entamoeba dispar SAW760
AGCCTGATCAGTACCATTATGTTCACACACATGGGAACGTCAGGTAATCTACCTTTTTGTTTTTATATAGAGAGTTTTTTTTTAAATAAAGGAATAAAGGAATAAAGGAATATAGAAATATAGAAATATAGAAATAAAGGAATATAGAAATAAATACATACATAGATATATAAATAAAGATATATATAAATAAATAAATAAAGAAATATATATATATATATAAATAAAGAAATATATATATAATAGAATATAAAGGTTATAGAAGTTGAAAGGGATTAAAGTAAAGTAATCTAGTCAATAAAAAGACGAGCTTGGCAGGGATCGAACCTGCAATCCCCAGATTCGTAGTCTGATGCGTTTCCATTGCGCCACAAGCCCTATAACATTCATAAAATACTGGGAAGATAAAAAAAGGGATATATAAGTTATATAAATGTTATAAGTTATATAAATGTTATAAGTTATATAAATGATATAAGTTATATAAATGATATAAGTTATATAAATGATATACATATGATATAGATATAGATATAGATATGATATATAAAAGACATAAGAAAGATAAGATATAAAATAAACAGACTAGGAATAATAATAAAAGTACATAGTCATATAATAATATAATAATATAAGAAAATATATGATAGTCATAGTCATAAGTAAGTAGGATAACGGTAGGTTCATATCAAGTAGGATACACCCGTTCCCATCCGAACACGGAAGTAAAGATGC
>NW_001861510.1:0-428 GCF_000209125.1 Entamoeba dispar SAW760
AATTAAACGCTTTTTTATTTCATATTTCTAATTTCTGTAATAAAAAAATACACCCATTATTTCATCATTCTTTTCATCTTTTATTATCTCATTTTGAATTATTCTTTTTTATCTTCTTTCATTTTATATTCTCAACATTCTACTTTTATTTTTTTCATCTTCTTCTACTTCTTAATTTCACTTTTTTCTTTTATACCCTTCTTTCTCTTCATTTTTTTCGATTATTTCTTTTTCGTGGCAACTTAGAAACACCAAATTATTAACATAGAAAACACAGAAATAACATATGAAAATATTAAAAGAGAAAGAGAAAAGAATAAGAATAATAAATAATATAAGAACAAATAATTGAATAAAAGAAAATAAAGAAATCAATAGAATAATAACAGAAGAAAAAGAAGAGAAAGGAATAATAAATAATAAAATAA
>NW_001861509.1:0-897 GCF_000209125.1 Entamoeba dispar SAW760
TGCACTTTTTTGATTTTAATATAAAGTACTAGGTATCCAATATCGTTCTGTGGATCCTCCAAAAAATAAAGTTTTATCAGAAATGGTGAGGTTGTAGCAGAGATATTAATTCAACAATTTTATTGAAAAAAGGTGCACTTTTTTGATTTTAATAAAAAGTACTAGGTATCCAATATCGTTCTGTGGATCCTCCAAAAAATAAAGTTTTATCAGAAATGGTGAGGTTGTAGCAGAGATATTAATTCAACAAATTTGTTGAAAAAAGGTGCACTTTTTATGATTTTAATATAAAGTACTATATATCAATTATCTTCAAAAGCACTCTGCAAAAAGATAAAAATTATTAATTGTGATCGTCATGTATTTGAGATATTAATTTATTCTATTTTTATCTAAACCAAATGAAAGAAGTTAAATGTCGTCAATTTTAATAAAAAGTACTAAGTATTAATCACATTAATATGCACTCTACAAAAAGATAAAAATTATTAATTCTGGTCGCTTTCTATCTGAGATAATTTTTGACATGTTTCTGTCTAAATTAGACGAAAGAAGTTAAATGCGTCTGATTTTAATAAAAAGTACTAGGTATCTAGTAACTTTATATGGAACCTCCAAAAAATAAAGTTTTATCAGAAATGGTGAGGTTGTAGATGAGATACAAGTTCAACAATTTTATTGAAAAAAGGTGCACTTTTTTGATTTTAATAAAAAGTACTAGGTATCTATTACCTTACATCATGCACTTAAAAAATGCAGTTGTTATTAATTCTTGACGCAGTACATTTGAGATATTAATAATTATTAAAATAATAGTGTTCTATTTATAGATTATTTTTTGTTATTCATTGTAGAAATAACATTTTTTAAATCAAGATTTTTGAAGTATAAGTTATT
>NW_001861508.1:0-987 GCF_000209125.1 Entamoeba dispar SAW760
TATTCATATCATCTTATATATATATATATATATGTATCTATATTATTATATATACTTCTACTTCTACTTCTACGACTATATATCTATCTATCTAAACCTTTCTATGTATCTATGTATCTATGTATGTATATTACTTATACTTTATACTTTATACTTTATACTTTATTATTATATATCCCTTATTTACCTTTTTTTTATAATTATACCTTTTTATAATTATACCTCTTTATAATTATACCTTTTTATAATTATACCTCTTTAGTCTATTTCTTATTCTTTCATCGGTAGGTTCATATCAAGTAGGATACACCCGTTCCCATCCGAACACGGAAGTAAAGATGCTTAGAGCCTGATCAGTACCATTATGTTCACACAGATGGGAACGTCAGGTAATCTACCTTTTTGTTTTTTATATTATCTATTTAAACTTATTATATATTATATATTATCTATTCTATATATTTTTACTTTATTCTTATTATTTTATATATATACACTATACTTATAACATATTTATCATATTTATTATATATATTATATATATTATATATATTATATTTATTATATTTATTATATATCCTATATGACCCTTTTCAGTCTTTCTGACTATTATGTTCGTTGGTTTCATGGTGTAGTTGGTTATCACATCACTTTTACGTAGTGAGGGTCCCCGGTTCAAACCCGGGTGGAACCATTTTATATTAGTACACAACTTTATATGTATATGTATATGTTTATTTCTTTAACTGTTTAACTGTTTAACTGTTTATCTTTATTTATTCATATCATCTTATATATATATATATATATGTATCTATATTATTATATATACTTCTACTTCTACTTCTACGACTATATATCTATCTATCTAAACCTTTCTATGTATCTATGTATCTATGTATGTATATTACTTATACTTTATACTTTATACTTTATACTTTATTATTATATATCCCTTATTTACCTTTTTTTTATATTATACCTTTT
>NW_001861507.1:0-507 GCF_000209125.1 Entamoeba dispar SAW760
TCTTCAGATTACCTCCAAGAACATTTTTTACCTTATAAGTTTTCATTAAAACAACCTTGTTACAGAGATATGATAAAATTGACTCAGTGACAAAAAATATTGACTCTACTCATCTATACGTCCTTCAATACTTTATCTACAAAACAATTATTTTATTTGATATATCAGTATTATAATTATTATTTTATATTATATGAAAAACGATGTATATTTAAGATAAGTCATTTTTTGTGTCTCAAAAAAATCATGATAGAAGTATCATTTTTTATAAATTTTTATTAATAAATCACTTGTTTAAAATTAATATCTGAACAACTTTTACCTTATAAATTTTTATACTTTCGGTGACATTTTTTGAGATATGAATGATTATTTTTATTAAAGACTATTAAAAAATTATTTAATATCTTTATATCTCATTCTTTAAATTAAATTCTGTTTAACAATTATCTTAATCTGTATTAGTTATTATTCATGATTTATTTATTTTATTTTATCTTCATTATG
>NW_001861506.1:0-582 GCF_000209125.1 Entamoeba dispar SAW760
AGATATAAAGATAATATATAATTTTTTAATAGTCTTTAATAAAAATAATCATTCATATCTCAAAAAATGTCAACGAAAGTATTAAAATTTATAAGGTAAAAGTTGTTCAGAATTGAATTCTAAACAATTCATTTCTCATACATAATTATGTTAAATAAAATGATGAAATAATCATGAAAAAATTGTTAAAAAATGAGGTCTTCAGATTACCTCCAAGAACATTTTTTACCTTATAAGTTTTCATTAAAACAACCTTGTTACAGAGATATGATAAAATTGACTCAGTGACAAAAAATATTGACTCTACTCATCTATACGTCCTTCAATACTTTATCTACAAAACAATTATTTTATTTGATATATCAGTATTATAATTATTATTTTATATTATATGAAAAACGATGTATATTTAAGATAAGTCATTTTTTGTGTCTCAAAAAAATCATGATAGAAGTATCATTTTTTATAAATTTTTATTAATAAATCACTTGTTTAAAATTAATATCTGAACAACTTTTACCTTATAAATTTTTATACTTTCGTTGACATTTTTTGAGATATGAATGATTATTTTTATTAAAG
>NW_001861505.1:0-944 GCF_000209125.1 Entamoeba dispar SAW760
CATACTATTAATACTTTGACCTTCCTAAGGGAATATTCAGGTGGAACCAGCTACTAGATAGTTCGATGAGTCTTTCGCCCCTATACTCAAATATGACAAGTAATTTGCACGTTAACACTGCGTGAATCTTCCACCAAAGTTTCCTTCGGCTTCAATCCGTTCAAGTATAGTTCACCATCTTTCGGGTCCTAACATATTTACTTCTTCTATTGAAAGATACTATTGCTAAATGTATTTCTACACTCTCATAGTTTTTCGTTTTCTCTTCATGTTATAGCTTTCCTGCTATTCTCATTCGCATCCATGTTAGACTCCTTGGTCCGTGTTTCAAGACGGGTAGATAATTTACTTCTTCAAGAGTTTCTATTCTCGGGATTAAATGTATTAATCTTACCTTAAATAGCTTTTATCATTCCATTATTATTGGATTTTTACTTTTAATTCACAATTAAATACTAAGATTTCTCTTAATATTCTCGTTTATTAATAATCACTATAAATGAAATAATTCTCTTGCTCTTAATAATTTCCTATATTACAAATTTCAATACAATCTTATTAAATATACTACTTATATATCTAATCTTTTTATATTTTTATTTATAATACATTCTACTATTTTTCTTATAAATTATCCGTTCACATATTACTCTTTCAAGCTCTTTTCACTCTTTTTCCAAAGTTCTTTTAAGTTTTCCTTCACAGTACTTCTTTGCTATCAGTTTTCCTGTAATATTTAGACTTTGATGAATACTATCACCTTTTCGATTTATACTTCCAAATAAATTTACTCTTTTCTAAACTATATTCTTTTCAAAATATATTTAAATTGACGAGGCTTTCACTCTCTCTGGCTCAGCATTCGTTCTGAATTCAATCTAAATTATCTCTTTTAATAAAATTTTCTTTAGTACACTCTGATATTTAGACTAGCTCACACATGC
>NW_001861504.1:0-836 GCF_000209125.1 Entamoeba dispar SAW760
ATCTGAATCGTTTTCTATTTTTAGAATAATTCTATATTGTTTGTATGGATAATCTGAGTCGTTATCTAATTTTAGAAAAACTTTGAAGTTATTAATAAATTTATGAAGTAAAACAATAGTTTTTTCTAATAAATAACTAACAAAAGTTGTATAAATGAAAGAAAAATATTGATAGTTAAATGAAACCTGATAAAATACGTATCATTCAAAATACATTGAATGATGGCAGTAAGCCTGTCAGTACAGTTGAACAGTTTTTAAAGAAAATAAAAGAAACATGTTGAATTGTATTGATTAACATAAGGACAACGAAAGATGGAAGGAAAAAGAACAGGGAAAAGAAAAACGAAAACAAAAACGAAAGATGGGAGTTAAAAGAAAAATGAAGGATTTAAAGAAAGAAGAACTTGAGAATGAGGAATCTAAGAATGAGGAAATTGAGAATGAGGAAATGCAAGTGAGATAAAAATAAATTTAGAGATTAAAGTAGATGAAAATGGAAATAAAAATGAAACAAAATGAAATTAAGAAATAAACAAATGATGTTAATAATAAAGAAGTGAATTGATAAAAAGTAAGAGCATTTTACACGATTTCAAAATATTGTGTTTCTGGACCGATTCTAATGCAAAGATTTCAAGCGTAGCAAAAATGATAGTGAATTTAGAAATTGAAAAATGAAGAAAGAATTAAGAAAGAATTGAATGAAGAAATGAAATTGATAAAAGTAAGAACATTTTACACGATTTCAAAATATTGTGTTTCTGGACCGATTCTTATGCAAAGATTTCAAGCGTAGCAAAAATGATAGTGAATTTAGAGAATTGAAAATCGAG
>NW_001861503.1:0-952 GCF_000209125.1 Entamoeba dispar SAW760
ATATTATTATATGACTATGTACTTTTTATTATTATTCCTAGTCTGTTTATTTTATATCTTATCTTTCTTATGTCTTTTATATATCATATCTATATCTATATCTATATCATATCTATATCATTTATATAACTTATATCATTTATATAACTTATATCATTTATATAACTTATAACATTTATATAACTTATAACATTTATATAACTTATATATCCCTTTTTTTATCTTCCCAGTATTTTATGAATGTTATAGGGCTTGTGGCGCAATGGAAACGCATCAGACTACGAATCTGGGGATTGCAGGTTCGATCCCTGCCAAGCTCGTCTTTTTATTGACTAGATTACTTTACTTTAATCCCTTTCAACTTCTATAACCTTTATATTCTATTATATATATATTTCTTTATTTATATATATATATATATTTCTTTATTTATTTATTTATATATATCTTTATTTATATATCTATGTATGTATTTATTTCTATATTCCTTTATTTCTATATTTCTATATTTCTATATTCCTTTATTCCTTTATTCCTTTATTTAAAAAAAAACTCTCTATATAAAAACAAAAAGGTAGATTACCTGACGTTCCCATCTGTGTGAACATAATGGTACTGATCAGGCTCTAAGCATCTTTACTTCCGTGTTCGGATGGGAACGGGTGTATCCTACTTGATATGAACCTACCGTTATCCTACTTACTTATGACTATGACTATCATATATTTTCTTATATTATTATATTATTATATGACTATGTACTTTTATTATTATTCCTAGTCTGTTTATTTTATATCTTATCTTTCTTATGTCTTTTATATATCATATCTATATCTATATCTATATCATATCTATATCATTTATATAACTTATATCATTTATATAACTTATATCATTTATATAACTTATAACATTTATATAACTTATAACATTTATATAACTTATATATCCC
>NW_001861502.1:0-1047 GCF_000209125.1 Entamoeba dispar SAW760
AAGGAATGAGTAGGAGGTAAATTCTCCTACGAAATCAATTTGAGGGCAAGTCTGGTGCCAGCAGCCGCGGTAATTCCAGCTCCAATAGTGTATATTAAAGTTGCTGTGATTAAAACGCTCGTAGTTGAATTAAAATGTGATTTTATACATTTTGAAGACTTTACATTAAGTGAAGTTTCTAGAAATGTTAAATTAAAATCAAAGAAGGAGACAATTCAAGTAATTGAGTTGTCATTACTTTGAATAAAATAAGGTGTTTAAAGCAAAACATTATGTTAATGAATATTCAAGCATGGGACAATGCTGAGGAGATGTCAATTAGACATTTCGAGAGAAGGATTAAAAGGAACAATTGGGGTGATTCAGAAAATAACGGGAGAGGTGAAAATCCATGATCGCTATAAGATGCACGAGAGCGAAAGCATTTCACTCAACTGGGTCCATTAATCAAGAACGAAAGTTAGGGGATCGAAGACGATCAGATACCGTCGTAGTCCTAACTATAAACGATGTCAACCAAGGATTGGATGAAATTCAGATGTACAAAGATGAAGAAACATTGTTTCTAAATCCAAGTATATCAATACTACCTTGTTCAGAACTTAAAGAGAAATCTTGAGTTTATGGACTTCAGGGGGAGTATGGTCACAAGGCTGAAACTTAAAGGAATTGACGGAAGGGCACACCAGGAGTGGAGCCTGCGGCTTAATTTGACTCAACACGGGAAAACTTACCAAGACCGAACAGTAGAAGGAATGACAGATTAAGAGTTCTTTCATGATTTATTGGGTAGTGGTGCATGGCCGTTCTTAGTTGGTGGAGTGATTTGTCAGGTTAATTCCGGTAACGAACGAGACTGAAACCTATTAATTAGTTTTCTGCCTATAAGACAGAAATGTTCGCAAGAACAGGTGCGTAAGTACCACTTCTTAAAGGGACACATTTCAATTGTCCTATTTTAATTGTTAGTTATCTAATTTCGATTAGAACTCTTTTAACGTGGGAAAAAGAAAAAGGAAGCATTCAGCAATAACAGGTCTGTGATGC
>NW_001861501.1:0-779 GCF_000209125.1 Entamoeba dispar SAW760
AAGTAATAAAGTAATAAAGGAAATAAAGTATAAAAAGAAATATAGTAATATAGTAATAAAAGGAAATAAAAGTATAAAAAGGAATAAAGTATAAAAAGGAAATAAAAGTATAAAAGGAAATAAAAGTATAAAAAGGAAATATAGTAATAAAAGGAATATAATAATAAAAGGATATAAGTATAAAGTATAAAGTATAAGTCATGAATATAAAATAGAAATATAGAATATAAAGGATATAATATATAATATATAAAGTAGAATATATACATATAATATATATAATAAATATAATAATATATAATATATAATATATAAGGGAAGTACATAAAAAGAATATAGTATAGATTAAATATAGATGAAGGGGGCTTAGCTCAGTGGCAGAGCAGCTGACTCCAGATCAGCCGGTCAGTGGTTCAATCCCTCTAGCCCTCACTTTTTATACATATAGTATCCATAAAGTATAGATAAAGTAAGATATAGTATATCTAGTGTATAAGTAGAGGATACATATAGTAAGATAGTAAGATAGTATGATAGTATGATAGTATGATAGTATGATAGTATGATAGTAAGATAATAAGAAAGTATGGCATCTATAGTCATATATAGAACAATAAATAGTCATATAAACACTGGAAAGTGATATAAAAGATATAAAAGGATATAAGATATAAAATAAATAAAATATATATATATAACATATAAAAAAAATAAAGAAGTAAGTTTAAGTTATAAAAGGTTATATAAAAGAGTGAATAAGTTAGTCGGAATAGTAAAGA
>NW_001861500.1:0-383 GCF_000209125.1 Entamoeba dispar SAW760
TTTTGTGGATCCTCCAAAAAATAAAGTTTTATCAGAAATGGTGAGGTTGTAGCAGAGATATTAATTCAACAATTTTATTGAAAAAAGGTGCACTTTTTATGATTTTAATATAAAGTACTAGGTATCCAATATCGTTCTGTGGATCCTCCAAAAAATAAAGTTTTATCAGAAATGGTGAGGTTGTAGCAGAGATATTAATTCAACAATTTTATTGAAAAAAGGTGCACTTTTTTGATTTTAATAAAAAGTACTAGGTATCCAATATCGTTCTGTGGATCCTCCAAAAAATAAAGTTTTATCGAGTAAATGGTGAGGTTGTAGCAGAGATATTAATTCAACAAATTTGTTGAAAAAAGGTGCACTTTTTATGATTTTAATGTAAA
>NW_001861499.1:0-955 GCF_000209125.1 Entamoeba dispar SAW760
ACAGATATTTCCTTTTTTTTTCTTTTTTAAATATGTTGAATAATCTACGAAATACCATATTACTTTTTTAAATATTTTTCCATCTTTAAATATTTTATCATTTTCATTATAAATATGAAATGTTTCAATATTAGGAAAGAATCTTCTTGAATATTGATTTAATGGAATTGGATTAAAATGAAATCGTTCAATATTTCCTTGAAATCTTTTAACTCCAATTTCTAAATTAATAAAATCATTAATATCATTAAAATACATTGATGTTATCATTATTTCATTATATCCTAATTTCATTATTGACTTATTATTTATTAGTTGTTTTTATTAGTTCTTTTATTTTTATATTTTAATTTCTTCTTTTTTATTCTTTTATCATCATTCTATTTTTATTAATTGATATTTGTTATGAAAAACAATAAATAATAAGAAATAAAATAAAATGATAATTATTTTTATTTTTAATAAATTCATAATTATTAAATATTTCATTTTATTTTATATTTTATTCATTATTTCATTTTATATTTTATTTTTATTTAATAATATAATAATAAAATATGATAAAAGATAATAAATATAATTACATTATTCAGTAAGCAATAATAATCTCTTCATAAGTACAAATTAATTTTAAAATCAAATAGTATTAATTAAAATGAAATTAAATATTTATTGATTCAATTTTTTTTTCTTGTTCTGATAAGACAGCATAAAATAATATTAACAAGAACAAAAATGATTATTTAACATTTCAAATATTGAATAACAAATGAATGTTATTTAATAATTTAGTAATCATTAGTCCTTATTTAATAAAATATAACTAAAATTGATATTTTATCATTCTTATATAAATGGCATTCTTTCTATTATACAAACGATTGATTTATTGGTAAATGAACTGGTTAATTATTAAATCTATTCATTTCTTTATTGTTGGTGTTGGTTTCATTGA
>NW_001861498.1:0-916 GCF_000209125.1 Entamoeba dispar SAW760
AAAAACCTCGTCATTTTCACGGAAATAAAAATCTTTGCATCTCTGATGGTCCTAGATTAACATATTTGAATTTCGTGAAAAATGACATGATTTTCATCAATTTCATCCTCCAATTTTTTCTCTCTTTTCTTTTTTATTTTTTTCTTTTTTTTATCCATTGTTCATGATCATCCAAAATCATCATCATTTTTGCTACGCTTGAAATCTTTGCATTAGAATCGGTCCAGAAACACAATATTTTGAAATCGTGTAAAATGTTCTTACTTTTATCAATTTCATTTCTTCATTCAATTCTTTCTTAATTCTTTCTTCATTTTTCAATTTTCTAAATTCACTATCATTTTTGCTACGCTTGAAATCTTTGCATTAGAATCGGTCCAGAAACACAATATTTTGAAATCGTGTAAAATGTTCTTACTTTTATCAATTTCATTTCTTCATTCAATTCTTTCTTAATTCTTTCTTCATTTTTCAATTTCTAAATTCACTATCATTTTTGCTACGCTTGAAATCTTTGCATTAGAATCGGTCCAGAAACACAATATTTTGAAATCGTGTAAAATGCTCTTACTTTTTATCAATTCACTTCTTTATTATTAACATCATTTGTTTATTTCTTAATTTCATTTTGTTTCATTTTTATTTCCATTTTCATCTACTTTAATCTCTAAATTTATTTTTATCTCACTTGCATTTCCTCATTCTCAATTTCCTCATTCTTAGATTCCTCATTCTCAAGTTCTTCTTTCTTTAAATCCTTCATTTTTCTTTTAACTCCCATCTTTCGTTTTTGTTTTCGTTTTTCTTTTCCCTGTTCTTTTTCCTTCCATCTTTCGTTGTCCTTATGTTAATCAATACAATTCAACATGTTTCTTTTATTTTCTTTAAAAACTGTTCAACTGTACTGACAGGCTTA
>NW_001861497.1:0-544 GCF_000209125.1 Entamoeba dispar SAW760
GTAAGAATTAACTCTTACCAATAATAAATAATAACATTAATGAATCATTTTAACATATTGGTAAGAGTTAATTCTTACTGATTTAATCTTCATCTTATTTCTTATATTCTTTTCTCTCTTTACTTCTTTTCTCTCATTTTCTTCTTCTTTTATCAATTTCTTATTCTTATTTCTTATTCTTATTCTCCTATTTTCTTTTGTTTACTTTCTTATTTATTGTTCTTCTTTTATTTCATTAATTTAAATGTTCAATTAGTTTTTATTCAGTTTTCTTTTCCTTCTTTATTTTATTTTACTTCTTCTTATTCTTTTTTTCTTTTTTTCTTTTCAACCTCGAATTATTTCTTATTTTTATTCCTTATTTTTTATTTCATTAATTCATCTATTAATTCATTATAAAAGATAAGAAAAGAAATCAACAATAAAAAATAAGAAGAAAAATAAAAATAAGAAAAATCAAAAGAACAAGAAATTTCTATTTCATTTTATTCAAATAAGAATTACATCCATCATTTTGTAAAGAAAGAAATAAACAAGAGATAGA
>NW_001861496.1:0-1017 GCF_000209125.1 Entamoeba dispar SAW760
CTCGTCTTTTTATTGACTAGATTACTTTACTTTAATCCCTTTCAACTTCTATAACCTTTATATTCTATTATATATATATTTCTTTATTTATATATATATATATATTTCTTTATTTATTTATTTATATATATCTTTATTTATATATCTATGTATGTATTTATTTCTATATTCCTTTATTTCTATATTTCTATATTTCTATATTCCTTTATTCCTTTATTCCTTTATTTAAAAAAAAACTCTCTATATAAAAACAAAAAGGTAGATTACCTGACGTTCCCATCTGTGTGAACATAATGGTACTGATCAGGCTCTAAGCATCTTTACTTCCGTGTTCGGATGGGAACGGGTGTATCCTACTTGATATGAACCTACCGTTATCCTACTTACTTATGACTATGACTATCATATATTTTCTTATATTATTATATTATTATATGACTATGTACTTTTATTATTATTCCTAGTCTGTTTATTTTATATCTTATCTTTCTTATGTCTTTTATATATCATATCTATATCTATATCTATATCATATCTATATCATTTATATAACTTATATCATTTATATAACTTATATCATTTATATAACTTATAACATTTATATAACTTATAACATTTATATAACTTATATATCCCTTTTTTTATCTTCCCAGTATTTTATGAATGTTATAGGGCTTGTGGCGCAATGGAAACGCATCAGACTACGAATCTGGGGATTGCAGGTTCGATCCCTGCCAAGCTCGTCTTTTTATTGACTAGATTACTTTACTTTAATCCCTTTCAACTTCTATAACCTTTATATTCTATTATATATATATTTCTTTATTTATATATATATATATATTTCTTTATTTATTTATTTATATATATCTTTATTTATATATCTATGTATGTATTTATTTCTATATTCCTTTATTTCTATATTTCTATATTTCTATATTCCTTTATTCCTTTATTCCTTTATTTAAAAAAAAACTCTCTATATAAAAACAAAAAGGTAGATTACCTGACGTCCCA
>NW_001861495.1:0-986 GCF_000209125.1 Entamoeba dispar SAW760
TATAGATATAAAGATAAGAACTAAGATGTAAGATGTAAGATGTAAGATATAAGATATAAGATATAAGATATAAGTAAACATATAGATTATAGGAGGCATAAAAAGTGTAAGGCCTCTGCGGGAATCGAACCCACGACCTTTCCCTTACTAGGGGAACGCACTGCCATCTATGCTAAGAGGCCTTCCAAGGATGGAGGTATATATAATATAAAAAAAAGGTGTAATATATATATAAAAAGTTGAAATAAATAAATATAAAAAGTTGGAATATATATATATAAAAGGTGTAATATATATAAAAGGTGTAATATATATAAAAGAAGGAATATATATATATATAAGGAAGAATAAATATAAATAAAAGATAAGGTATAATAAAATAATAAAGGTATAAAGTTATATAGATATATAAATATATATATAGATATAGATATAAAGGAATAAAGTAGAAAAGTAGAAAAGTAGAAATGATAAAGTTTAATATATAACATAAGTTATAAAGTGATAAGTGACATATATATAGATATAAAAGGGTACATAAAGATAGAATATAGTAAAATGCAAGAGGTGGGGTTCGAACCCACGCCTCCGAAGAGAACAGTACCTTAAACTGCCGCCTTGGACCACTCGGCCACTCTTGCTGGTTGTCATATAATAAAATCAAAGAATAAAAACACTATAAAGGTATAAAGGTATAAAGGTATAAAGGTATAACTCTATATAGGTATAAAGGTATAAGAGGAATAGAATAGTATAAAGGTATAAAGGTATAACACTATAACACTATAGTCATATAGTCATATAAAGGTATAACTCTATAAGAATATAAGAATAGAATAGGGTAACACTATAGGAATAATATAAAGATAAAATAGAAAGTCTATATAGGATAAAGATAGAGTAAGAATAATAGAACATAAAAGGTTATAGATATCTAAACATTTACACATATATGAATATATAGATAGAAAAGATCTAGAAATAAG
>NW_001861494.1:0-912 GCF_000209125.1 Entamoeba dispar SAW760
CAGGAAAAAGTAAAAATGAACTAAAAGTAACAATTAACTCGGCATCTGGTCAAGAAGATCCTTTTTATTTAATGTCATTGAAAGAAAGAAAAGTTACATTTACTAATTCGATGAAAACAATGTGTGATGGACAAATAGCAATATTTGGAACTCCTGGTGATGAGTCATGTGACAGAAAGGGATATGGAACAAAAACATGTTATAAGCGAGACGAAAGTCAGTATTACTATGAGAGTGAGTCATCTTCATTTTTTGATTATTCATGTCCAGGACATATATCTCAATATGTCACATCAACGTTATATATATCAGCATCAACAATTACCATTGATAATGATGAATATTATTCTAATATATTTGTTGTTTCACCAACAACAATAACTGTTTCAAATTATGAGTTACCATTAACTCTTCAAGCAAATGTTGTGATTGATGGCAATGGGAATTCAGTGTTGGCAAAAACAAATGGTAAATATTCAATTATTACTAAAGGAGAAAATAATCAGAACTTAATTATTGCTGATACATCTTCTTGCGGAATTACTATTTCATCAAATCTAATAGAAGTCGATGGAATTTGCTCTATTGGTTATTCAACATCAAGTGGAATGACTTGTAAGAAGTGTAGATATGGATTTAATTCTGATGGAAGTTGTATTGTTGCATCATCAACAGATGTTAATAATTGTGCTCTTATTTCTCCCAAGAGTAAATATTGCCTAAGATGTAACACTGGGTATTATATGGACAAAGGGGAGTGCTATCCATGTCAACTAAATTGTCTAACTTGTGATTCAAAACAATGTTTTATTTGTGAAGATGAATACATAAATGATAAATCAGATATTAATAAATGTATTCAAGATATCAAAGTATGTTCTTTTTCAAAGAATAGTATTTGTTTGAATGTCC
>NW_001861493.1:0-917 GCF_000209125.1 Entamoeba dispar SAW760
TGTAAGTAAGATAATTAAGTAATAAAGGAATAAAGGAATAAAGTAATAAAGGAATATAGGAATAAAGTAATAAAGGAATAAAGGAATAAAGTAATATAGGAATAAAGTAATAAAGGAATAAAGGAATAAAGTAATAAAGTAATAAAGTAAGATATTAAAGGTATATAAAGTATAAAGGATATGATATATGATATATAATATAAAGGATATAATATATATAATAAATAATATATATATATATATAATAGGTGTATAAAAAGTGTAAGGATAATAAGTATATAAGTAAAATATGGTAGAGGTATATATATATAAAAGAAAGGATAAAATATAAGAAAGAATAGTTATAGTTATATATATATAGTTAGATGTATAAAGGTTGATATAATGATAGTTATATAATAAAAACAGAAAATACATACATACATAAATAAATATATATATATAGGTTCATATAATAATAGTACTCAGATTGACAGTGTGGCCGAGTGGTCTAAGGCGATTGACTTGAAATCAATTATCCTCTGGATGCGTAGGTTCAAATCCTGCCACTGTCGTACTCTTTTTATAAAGAATATAAATAATATAGTAAAAAAGAAATATAATAAATAAAAATAAATATATATAAGAAAGGAATAATATATATTTTATTGTAACAAAAAATAGTATAATAAATAGTCATATATATACTTATAAAAAGAAATATTATAGTATAAAAAGTGAACTCTTCAACGGGGATTCGAACCCCGGTCTTTCACGTGACAGGCGAAGATACTAACCAGCTATACTATTGAAGACTTCTAATAAATTAGTATAAAAATGGGGGGAGTACTGTAAAGTAAGATAATTAAGTAATAAAGGATAAAGGATAAAGTATAAGGATATAGGATAAGTATAAAGGATAAGGATAAGTATATAGG
>NW_001861492.1:0-760 GCF_000209125.1 Entamoeba dispar SAW760
CGTTTGATTGAATAGTTTAAATAATAAAATAATATAGTTTTTTAATAGAAAAGATTTTTTGAAAAATGTTGATTTAAAAATAAATAACTTATACTTCATAAAATCTTGATTTAAAAAATGTTATTTCTACAATGAATAACAAAAAATAATCTATAAATAGAACACTATTATTTTAATAATTATTAATATCTCAAATGTACTGCGTCAAGAATTAATAATAACTATAACAATTACTAGTACACTAAAAGTTATTTGATATTTATTACTTTTTATAGAAAATGATTTAATTATCAATAATTAATAAATTATGTTAGAATGAATTGTTAAAAATTATTTTATCTATACTGCGTCAAGAATTAATAATAACTATAACAATTACTAGTACACTAAAAGTTATTTGATATTTATTACTTTTTATAGAAAATGATTTAATTATCAATAATTAATAAATTATGTTAGAATGAATTGTTAAAAATTATTTTATCTATACTGCGTCAAGAATTAATAATAACTATAACAATTACTAGTACACTAAAAGTTATTTGATATTTATTACTTTTTATAGAAAATGATTTAATTATCAATAATTAATAAATTATGTTAGAATGAATTGTTAAAAATTATTTTATCTATACTGCGTCAAGAATTAATAATAACTATAACAATTACTAGTACACTAAAAGTTATTTGATATTTATTACTTTTTATAGAAAATGATTTAATTATCAATAATTAATAAATTATGTTAGAATGAATTGTT
>NW_001861491.1:0-527 GCF_000209125.1 Entamoeba dispar SAW760
TGACTATGACTATCATATATTTTCTTATATTATTATATTATTATATGACTATGTACTTTTATTATTATTCCTAGTCTGTTTATTTTATATCTTATCTTTCTTATGTCTTTTATATATCATATCTATATCTATATCTATATCATATCTATATCATTTATATAACTTATATCATTTATATAACTTATATCATTTATATAACTTATAACATTTATATAACTTATAACATTTATATAACTTATATATCCCTTTTTTTATCTTCCCAGTATTTTATGAATGTTATAGGGCTTGTGGCGCAATGGAAACGCATCAGACTACGAATCTGGGGATTGCAGGTTCGATCCCTGCCAAGCTCGTCTTTTTATTGACTAGATTACTTTACTTTAATCCCTTTCAACTTCTATAACCTTTATATTCTATTAGATATATATTTCTTTATTTATATATATATATATATTTCTTTATTTATTTATTTATATATATCTTTATTTATATATCTATGTATGTATTTATTTCTATATTCCTTTATT
>NW_001861490.1:0-728 GCF_000209125.1 Entamoeba dispar SAW760
GTTTAATAATAAAATAATATAGTTTTTTAATAGAAAAGATTTTTTGAAAAATGTTGATTTAAAAATAAATAACTTATACTTCATAAAATCTTGATTTAAAAAATGTTATTTCTACAATGAATAACAAAAAATAATCTATAAATAGAACACTATTATTTTAATAATTATTAATATCTCAAATGTACTGCGTCAAGAATTAATAATAACTATAACAATTACTAGTACACTAAAAGTTATTTGATATTTATTACTTTTTATAGAAAATGATTTAATTATCAATAATTAATAAATTATGTTAGAATGAATTGTTAAAAATTATTTTATCTATACTGCGTCAAGAATTAATAATAACTATAACAATTACTAGTACACTAAAAGTTATTTGATATTTATTACTTTTTATAGAAAATGATTTAATTATCAATAATTAATAAATTATGTTAGAATGAATTGTTAAAAATTATTTTATCTATACTGCGTCAAGAATTAATAATAACTATAACAATTACTAGTACACTAAAAGTTATTTGATATTTATTACTTTTTATAGAAAATGATTTAATTATCAATAATTAATAAATTATGTTAGAATGAATTGTTAAAAATTATTTTATCTATACTGCGTCAAGAATTAATAATAACTATAACAATTACTAGTACACTAAAAGTTATTTGATATTTATTACTTTTTATAGAAAATGATTTAATTATCCATTTATTCATTAATC
>NW_001861489.1:0-792 GCF_000209125.1 Entamoeba dispar SAW760
CGCGCTTAAGTAAATTTCATTACCTTGACATTCAGAGCACTGGGCAGAAATCACATTCTGTAATGAACCTTTTAGATTTATCAGAATGCTATGTTTTTATTAAACAGTCGGATTCCCCTAACCTTTAAAGTTCTGATTCGATTTTAATCCTTTTACAAGGAAATCACCAGAGCTACTCTTTCTTGCTAACTTACAGAGCTATGTTGCCGACTTCCCTTACCTGCGTTATTCTATTTAACTAAAGATTTTGCTTCTTGGAGACCTGTTGCGGTTATTAGTACGAGCAAAAGAATTCTTTAATTAGCTTTATGCTAAGATTCCCTTTAATTTTTATGAAGACTGCAAAAATACCACAATTCAATCATATGTTGAATTTCTTACAAAGCCAATAAATTCCACTTCTCTGATTGATTCATTTCAGTGGAGTTTACTTTTGTTAAGAAGAAAAGAGAACTCTTCCGTAGATTTTCACACTCCATTTTAAAGTTCATGATATGTTACCATTTTATTCGATTTAATCTTATTTCTAAGATTTAATCATTAATTCTCTTGATTAAGAACTATTAATCTTATTCCCTTTCAATCCTTATATTGACTATATGTCACTTATATATTTCTTAAGGATTTCCATCTGTAATTTAGGATCGATTCACCCTAATCCAAGTAATGGTGTTTAGGAACCTTTCTCCCTCTCAGTTCTAAGATGTTTTTTTCCCTCTTTCTAGTATTGCTACTACCACCAAGATCTGCACTAAGGGGACAGTTCATCTAAATTACTTTAAATCTTTACTA
>NW_001861488.1:0-637 GCF_000209125.1 Entamoeba dispar SAW760
TAAAATAATTTTTACATTCATTTTAATGATTAATGAATAAATGGATAATTAAATCATTTTCTATAAAAAGTAATAAATATCAAATAACTTTTAGTGTACTAGTAATTGTTATAGTTATTATTAATTCTTGACGCAGTATAGATAAAATAATTTTTAACAATTCATTCTAACATAATTTATTAATTATTGATAATTAAATCATTTTCTATAAAAAGTAATAAATATCAAATAACTTTTAGTGTACTAGTAATTGTTATAGTTATTATTAATTCTTGACGCAGTATAGATAAAATAATTTTTAACAATTCATTCTAACATAATTTATTAATTATTGATAATTAAATCATTTTCTATAAAAAGTAATAAATATCAAATAACTTTTAGTGTACTAGTAATTGTTATAGTTATTATTAATTCTTGACGCAGTATAGATAAAATAATTTTTAACAATTCATTCTAACATAATTTATTAATTATTGATAATTAAATCATTTTCTATAAAAAGTAATAAATATCAAATAACTTTTAGTGTACTAGTAATTGTTATAGTTATTATTAATTCTTGACGCAGTATAGATAAAATAATTTTTAACAATTCATTCTAACATAATTTATTAATTATTGATAATTAAATCAT
>NW_001861487.1:0-919 GCF_000209125.1 Entamoeba dispar SAW760
TTATTCTATAAATTTCTTGTTTTATTTTAAAAGATTATTTCTTTTCTTTTAATGATCCTTCCGCAGGTTCACCTACGGAAACCTTGTTACGACTTCTCCTTCCTCTAAATAAGGAGATTTAAATCCATTTTTCTATCTATAAGACAGAATCCTAGAATTTCACCTCTTTATTCAATCGGTAGGAGCGACGGGCGGTGTGTACAAAGGGCAGGGACGTATTCATCTCGAGTTAATGACTCGATATTACAAGGAATTCCTCGTTCAAAACAAATAATTCCAATCATTTATCCCTGTCATGTACGTTCTTTTGAGTTTTCCTTAACTATTTCAATCTCGGTACACCACTTACTATCCCTACCTATTAGACATAGCCTAATAAATAAGGTGTAAATGATAAAATGCTCTCTAGTAACTCCATTGTAGCGCGCGTGCGGCCCAAGATGTCTAAGGGCATCACAGACCTGTTATTGCTGAATGCTTCCTTTTTCTTTTTCCCACGTTAAAAGAGTTCTAATCGAAATTAGATAACTAACAATTAAAATAGGACAATTGAAATGTGTCCCTTTAAGAAGTGGTACTTACGCACCTGTTCTTGCGAACATTTCTGTCTTATAGGCAGAAAACTAATTAATAGGTTTCAGTCTCGTTCGTTACCGGAATTAACCTGACAAATCACTCCACCAACTAAGAACGGCCATGCACCACTACCCAATAAATCATGAAAGAACTCTTAATCTGTCATTCCTTCTACTGTTCGGTCTTGGTAAGTTTTCCCGTGTTGAGTCAAATTAAGCCGCAGCTCCACTCCTGGTGTGCCCTTCCGTCATTCCTTTAAGTTTCAGCCTTGTGACATACTCCCCCTGAAGTCATAAACTCAAGATTCTCTTTAGTTCTGACAGTAGTATTGATATACTTGGAT
>NW_001861486.1:0-900 GCF_000209125.1 Entamoeba dispar SAW760
TCCTAGTCTGTTTATTTTATATCTTATCTTTCTTATGTCTTTTATATATCATATCTATATCTATATCTATATCATATCTATATCATTTATATAACTTATATCATTTATATAACTTATATCATTTATATAACTTATAACATTTATATAACTTATAACATTTATATAACTTATATATCCCTTTTTTTATCTTCCCAGTATTTTATGAATGTTATAGGGCTTGTGGCGCAATGGAAACGCATCAGACTACGAATCTGGGGATTGCAGGTTCGATCCCTGCCAAGCTCGTCTTTTTATTGACTAGATTACTTTACTTTAATCCCTTTCAACTTCTATAACCTTTATATTCTATTATATATATATTTCTTTATTTATATATATATATATATTTCTTTATTTATTTATTTATATATATCTTTATTTATATATCTATGTATGTATTTATTTCTATATTCCTTTATTTCTATATTTCTATATTTCTATATTCCTTTATTCCTTTATTCCTTTATTTAAAAAAAAACTCTCTATATAAAAACAAAAAGGTAGATTACCTGACGTTCCCATCTGTGTGAACATAATGGTACTGATCAGGCTCTAAGCATCTTTACTTCCGTGTTCGGATGGGAACGGGTGTATCCTACTTGATATGAACCTACCGTTATCCTACTTACTTATGACTATGACTATCATATATTTTCTTATATTATTATATTATTATATGACTATGTACTTTTATTATTATTCCTAGTCTGTTTATTTTATATCTTATCTTTCTTATGTCTTTTATATATCATATCTATATCTATATCTATATCATATCTATATCATTTATATAACTTATATCATTTATATAACTTATATCATTTATATAACTTATAACATTTTATATAACTTATAACATTT
>NW_001861485.1:0-913 GCF_000209125.1 Entamoeba dispar SAW760
TTTGTCCTGAGTCATTTTATCATATCTCTGTAACAAGGTTGTTTTAATGAAAACTTATAAGGTAAAAAATGTTCTTGGAGGTAATCTGAAGACCTCATTTTTTAACAATTTTTTCATGATTATTTCATCATTGAGCATTACCTTTGAATAACAAAAAAGAATAACAAAAAATGACCTAAAAATAGTGAATAACAAAAAAGAATAACAAAAAAGAATAACAAAAACCCAACATACAAATGTTTTATATAACAACGAAAATTCCTTCTACACGGGGTAAATTTCAACAAAAATTGCAAAAAGACCCCCCCTACTCGAAATACGATTTTTGAAAATGCCCTTTTTGAAAAAACTACCGTTTTTTTGTTGAAATTAGAAGGAATAGAACGAAAAAAATTGATATTCCGTCGAAAAGTGAACCTTTATTACACAAAAGCTAGGAAAAACCATCGGATTAACACTAGACCAAAATTTTAAGATGGTAAAAGCTCGATTTGCCGAAAAGGATGACGTGGTTACCAACAAATATTCGGCATTTTCGGCGACATGTTTGTATGGATAATCTGAATCGTTTTCTATTTTTAGAAATTTTATAAATTATTTGTATGGATAATCTGAATCGTTTTCTATTTTTAGAATAATTCTATATTGTTTGTATGGATAATCTGAGTCGTTATCTAATTTTAGAAAAACTTTGAAGTTATTAATAAATTTATGAAGTAAAACAATAGTTTTTTCTAATAAATAACTAACAAAAGTTGTATAAATGAAAGAAAAATATTGATAGTTAAATGAAACCTGATAAAATACGTATCATTCAAAATACATTGAATGATGGCAGTAAGCCTGTCAGTACAGTTGAACAGTTTTTAAAGAAAATAAAAGAAACATGTTGAATTGTATTGATTAACATAAG
>NW_001861483.1:0-968 GCF_000209125.1 Entamoeba dispar SAW760
TCTAAATGATTTGTAACATTATTTGAATATGAATATATCTAATGTTATTTTATAATGTTAATTATTTAATATTTTATGTGTATTATATTTTAATGTTTATATCATTTTTGTGAATGTCATATTTGTTATTATCATATTAACGTTCTTGAACTTCCAAAATCTGTTAATTTACAATTAATTCCAATATTATCATCAATTGATACAACAAGAAAATTATCTGGTTTAATATCTCGATGTAGTATTCCATTTGAATGAAGATATGAAATTCCTTTTGTTTATTCTATCATGAATTTAATTCTTATTTTATTTGGTATTTCGGTGTTTGTTCTTTTATTAATTAAATCTTGTATTGATCCATATTTTGCATATTCTGTTATCATACATATTTTATTAGGAATAAATACTGCTCCATAAAAATGAATAATATATTCACTTCTAAATTTATCTAACATCATTACTTCTTTCTCAAATTCTTTCATTTTATTTTCACTTTTATCAATTTCTTTCATTTTTTTAATTGCTACTTGATTCCCTCTAAATTCTCCTATATATACTATTCCAAATGATCCTTCTCCTATTTTATTTTCTTCTTTTATTTCATCGGGATCAAGTCGTGTTGATATTTGTGTTTCTCCTTTAATTGAAATACTTTTAATTATTTCTTCTTGTGTTTTATTAAGTGTTTTACTAATTATCATTATTTGTTCTTTAATTTTAGTAGTACATTTGGTTGTAATGAATATTTCAAATTCACATGCATATCCTCCTTCAATTGTAATGATATTTGGTTTTGTTCTAATTGAATATTTTTCATTTTCTTCTTTACTACTTATTTGTATTTTCTTTTTTTCTTTCTTCTCATTTCCAATACATATTAATTCTCTGATTTCTTTATTTACTTCAATTTCTTCTCCTTCTCCTATTTCTATTTTCTTTTTTATTTGTTATTATTCCATCTCCAAGTGATA
>NW_001861482.1:0-357 GCF_000209125.1 Entamoeba dispar SAW760
CTCAAAAAAATCAAGATAGAAGTATCATTTTTTATAAATTTTTATTAATAAATCACTTCGTTTAAAATTAATATCTGAACAACTTTTACCTTATAAATTTTTATACTTTCGTTGACATTTTTTGAGATATGAATGATTATTTTTATTAAAGACTATTAAAAAATTATTTAATATCTTTATATCTCATTCTTTAAATTAAATTCTGTTTAACAATTATCTTAATCTGTATTAGTTATTATTCATGATTTATTTATTTTATTTTATCTTCATTATGTATTTCTTTTTAATATTAATCATTATTTTTTTATATTAATATCTCAAAAAATGTCAACGAAAGTATAAAAATTTATAAGGTAA
>NW_001861481.1:0-947 GCF_000209125.1 Entamoeba dispar SAW760
TAATAAAATAATATAGTTTTTTAATTTAAAATAGTCTTTAACTTTACTAATTGAATAAATGGATAATTAAATCATTTTCTATAAAAAGTAATAAATATCAAATAACTTTTAGTGTACTAGTAATTGTTATAGTTATTATTAATTCTTGACGCAGTATAGATAAAATAATTTTTAACAATTCATTTTAATGATTAATGAATAAATGGATAATTAAATCATTTTCTATAAAAAGTAATAAATATCAAATAACTTTTAGTGTACTAGTAATTGTTATAGTTATTATTAATTCTTGACGCAGTATAGATAAAATAATTTTTAACAATTCATTCTAACATAATTTATTAATTATTGATAATTAAATCATTTTCTATAAAAAGTAATAAATATCAAATAACTTTTAGTGTACTAGTAATTGTTATAGTTATTATTAATTCTTGACGCAGTATAGATAAAATAATTTTTAACAATTCATTCTAACATAATTTATTAATTATTGATAATTAAATCATTTTCTATAAAAAGTAATAAATATCAAATAACTTTTAGTGTACTAGTAATTGTTATAGTTATTATTAATTCTTGACGCAGTATAGATAAAATAATTTTTAACAATTCATTTTAATGATTAATGAATAAATGGATAATTAAATCATTTTCTATAAAAAGTAATAAATATCAAATAACTTTTAGTGTACTAGTAATTGTTATAGTTATTATTAATTCTTGACGCAGTATAGATAAAATAATTTTTAACAATTCATTCTAACATAATTTATTAATTATTGATAATTAAATCATTTTCTATAAAAAGTAATAAATATCAAATAACTTTTAGTGTACTAGTAATTGTTATAGTTATTATTAATTCTTGACGCAGTATAGATAAAAAATTTTACATTCATTCTAACATAATTATATATGATATAAATCATTTCTTAAAAGTAAAA
>NW_001861480.1:0-561 GCF_000209125.1 Entamoeba dispar SAW760
ATTGTTATAGTTATTATTAATTCTTGACGCAGTATAGATAAAATAATTTTTAACAATTCATTTTAATGATTAATGAATAAATGGATAATTAAATCATTTTCTATAAAAAGTAATAAATATCAAATAACTTTTAGTGTACTAGTAATTGTTATAGTTATTATTAATTCTTGACGCAGTATAGATAAAATAATTTTTAACAATTCATTTTAATGATTAATGAATAAATGGATAATTAAATCATTTTCTATAAAAAGTAATAAATATCAAATAACTTTTAGTGTACTAGTAATTGTTATAGTTATTATTAATTCTTGACGCAGTATAGATAAAATAATTTTTAACAATTCATTCTAACATAATTTATTAATTATTGATAATTAAATCATTTTCTATAAAAAGTAATAAATATCAAATAACTTTTAGTGTACTAGTAATTGTTATAGTTATTATTAATTCTTGACGCAGTATAGATAAAATAATTTTTAACAATTCATTCTAACATAATTTATTAATTATTGATAATTAAATCATTTTCTATAAAAAGTAATAAATATCGTATGA
>NW_001861479.1:0-992 GCF_000209125.1 Entamoeba dispar SAW760
TTGCGCCACAAGCCCTATAACATTCATAAAAATACTGGGAAGATAAAAAAAGGGATATATAAGTTATATAAATGTTATAAGTTATATAAATGTTATAAGTTATATAAATGATATAAGTTATATAAATGATATAAGTTATATAAATGATATAGATATGATATAGATATAGATATAGATATGATATATAAAAGACATAAGAAAGATAAGATATAAAATAAACAGACTAGGAATAATAATAAAAGTACATAGTCATATAATAATATAATAATATAAGAAAATATATGATAGTCATAGTCATAAGTAAGTAGGATAACGGTAGGTTCATATCAAGTAGGATACACCCGTTCCCATCCGAACACGGAAGTAAAGATGCTTAGAGCCTGATCAGTACCATTATGTTCACACAGATGGGAACGTCAGGTAATCTACCTTTTTGTTTTTATATAGAGAGTTTTTTTTTAAATAAAGGAATAAAGGAATAAAGGAATATAGAAATATAGAAATATAGAAATAAAGGAATATAGAAATAAATACATACATAGATATATAAATAAAGATATATATAAATAAATAAATAAAGAAATATATATATATATATAAATAAAGAAATATATATATAATAGAATATAAAGGTTATAGAAGTTGAAAGGGATTAAAGTAAAGTAATCTAGTCAATAAAAAGACGAGCTTGGCAGGGATCGAACCTGCAATCCCCAGATTCGTAGTCTGATGCGTTTCCATTGCGCCACAAGCCCTATAACATTCATAAAATACTGGGAAGATAAAAAAAGGGATATATAAGTTATATAAATGTTATAAGTTATATAAATGTTATAAGTTATATAAATGATATAAGTTATATAAATGATATAAGTTATATAAATGATATAGATATGATATAGATATAGATATAGATATGATATATAAAAGACATAAGAAAGATAAGATATAAAATAAACAGACTAGGAATAATAATAAAAGTACATAGTCAT
>NW_001861478.1:0-964 GCF_000209125.1 Entamoeba dispar SAW760
TATTATGTATTTCTAATGAACCTGCAAGAGAGTATTGGGGAGAATATTGTTTATCCATATATTAAATATCCAAGCAAAGAAGATGTTGTATTACTTGAACCAATGGAAGAAGAAGGAGAAGATATAAACAATTGTCCACTAGGAAGAAGAGATCAAGTGATTGAATATTCAGCTCGAGAGAAATTAATAGATGGTTTAGTTGAAACAGATACTGAACGTTTTAGAAAGGATATGGAAGAGGAGAGTGTTGTTAGAGGAAGACTTGAGAGTTGTGGAATTATTCTCCAAAAAGAAATGAATGGAATTAATATCCATACAAGAAGGGATGATGAAATTAGTTGTGAATTAAGAAGGCTTAATGCACAACTAATTGAGAAAAGAAGATTTATTAATGAATGTAGAAAAAAGATGAGAGAGTATTATAAAAGAGTCGAAGGAAAGCAAGCTGAATTCGACAAATTACAAAAAGAAGAAAAAAGTTATAAATGTCATTGATTGTAGTAATATTTTAATTGTATTGAATTATATCAAATTTTTTTTAAGAGGTTCAGTTTTAATTGAATTGAATTATTAAATACTCTTTTCTTTATATTTTGTATGAATTATCAAACAATAGAAATAATTGATTTTTTACATTATTTATTATTTTTAGGAATCTTTCATTTTTTTTAATCAATTTTTATAATTTAATTTATTTATAAGAGTGCACAAAAAGATATTTTCTTATTTATATCTCTTTTTAATTTGAAAGATGAATGTATTATAATTATTGATTATATATTTGAATTTTAATTTGAGGTTATATTAATTCTTTTATTTTTCTTTTTCTATGAGAAATAACTTTTGATAAATGATATTTAGATGATAAAATATTAAATTTTTATTGAGTTTATATTCTTTCAAATAGAAACTAGAAGCATTGAAGTCATCCATTTAAATATATTTGTTCATAGATTTCAATAAG
>NW_001861477.1:0-874 GCF_000209125.1 Entamoeba dispar SAW760
CAATAACTTTTAGTGTACTAGTAATTGTTATAGTTATTATTAATTCTTGACGCAGTATAGATAAAATAATTTTTAACAATTCATTCTAACATAATTTATTAATTATTGATAATTAAATCATTTTCTATAAAAAGTAATAAATATCAAATAACTTTTAGTGTACTAGTAATTGTTATAGTTATTATTAATTCTTGACGCAGTATAGATAAAATAATTTTTAACAATTCATTCTAACATAATTTATTAATTATTGATAATTAAATCATTTTCTATAAAAAGTAATAAATATCAAATAACTTTTAGTGTACTAGTAATTGTTATAGTTATTATTAATTCTTGACGCAGTATAGATAAAATAATTTTTAACAATTCATTCTAACATAATTTATTAATTATTGATAATTAAATCATTTTCTATAAAAAGTAATAAATATCAAATAACTTTTAGTGTACTAGTAATTGTTATAGTTATTATTAATTCTTGACGCAGTATAGATAAAATAATTTTTAACAATTCATTCTAACATAATTTATTAATTATTGATAATTAAATCATTTTCTATAAAAAGTAATAAATATCAAATAACTTTTAGTGTACTAGTAATTGTTATAGTTATTATTAATTCTTGACGCAGTACATTTGAGATATTAATAATTATTAAAATAATAGTGTTCTATTTATAGATTATTTTTTGTTATTCATTGTAGAAATAACATTTTTTAAATCAAGATTTTATGAAGTATAAGTTATTTATTTTTAAATCAACATTTTTCAAAAAATCTTTTCTATTAAAAAACTATATTATTTTATTATTTAAACTATTTCAATTCAAACGTTAAAAAGATGAATAAAATCGTTCAATTTATCATTACA
>NW_001861476.1:0-700 GCF_000209125.1 Entamoeba dispar SAW760
ATAAATTTTTATACTTTCGTTGACATTTTTTGAGATATGAATGATTATTTTTATTAAAGACTATTAAAAAATTATTTAATATCTTTATATCTCATTCTTTAAATTAAATTCTGTTTAACAATTATCTTAATCTGTATTAGTTATTATTCATGATTTATTTATTTTATTTTATCTTCATTATGTATTTCTTTTTAATATTGTAAAACGACGGCCAGTCCAGTGTGCTGGAAAGTGTCAACGAAAGTATAAAAATTTATAAGGTAAAAGTTGTTCAGAATTGAATTCTAAACAATTCATTTCTCATACATAATTATGTTAAATAAAATGATGAAATAATCATGAAAAAATTGTTAAAAAATGAGGTCTTCAGATTACCTCCAAGAACATTTTTTACCTTATAAGTTTTCATTAAAACAACCTTGTTACAGAGATATGATAAAATTGACTCAGTGACAAAAAATATTGACTCTACTCATCTATACGTCCTTCAATACTTTATCTACAAAACAATTATTTTATTTGATATATCAGTATTATAATTATTATTTTATATTATATGAAAAACGATGTATATTTAAGATAAGTCATTTTTTGTGTCTCAAAAAAATCATGATAGAAGTATCATTTTTTATAAATTTTTATTAATAAATCACTTGTTTAAAATTAATATCTGAACAACTTTTACCTTATAAATTTTTAT
>NW_001861475.1:0-851 GCF_000209125.1 Entamoeba dispar SAW760
GGCAGTCTGGTAGCAGGACTGGCGATGCGGGATGAACCGAACGTCGAGATAAAGTGCCAAAAAGAAACATAACGAGTACCACAAAAGGTATTCATTCATATTGACAATAGGACGGTGGCCATGGAAGTCGGAAACCGCTAAGGAATGTGTAACAACTCACCTATCGAATGAATGAGTCCTGAAAATGGATGGCATTATAATTTCTTAACTGATACTCGACCGTTAAAATGAAGACATTTTAACGAGTAAGGAAACGAAATGGCGTAAGGACAACAAAAGTAGTAAAGATTTAAAGTAATTTAGATTGAAACTGTCCTTAGTGCAGATCTTGGTGGTAGTAGCAAATACTAAGAAGAGGAAAAAAACATCTTAGAACTGAAGAGGAGAAAGGTTCCTAAACAACATTACTTGGATTAGGGTGAATCGATCCTAAATTACAGATGGAAATCCTTAAGAAATATATAAGTGACATATAGTCAATATAAGGATTGAAAGGGAATAAGATTAATAGTTCTTAATCAAGAGAATTAATGATTAAATCTTAGAAATAAGATTAAATCGAATAAAATGGTAACATATCATGAACTTTAAAATGGAGTGTGAAAATCTACGGAAGAGTTCTCTTTTCTTCTTAACAAAAGTAAACTCCACTGAAATGAATCAATCAGAGAAGTGGAATTTATTGGCTTTGTAAGAAATTCAACATATGATTGAATTGTGGTATTTTTGCAGTCTTCATAAAAATTAAAGGGAATCTTAGCATAAAGCTAATTAAAGAATTCTTTTGCTCGTACTAATAACCGCAACAGGTCTCCAAGAAGCAAAATCTTTAGTTAAATAGAATAACGCAG
>NW_001861474.1:0-717 GCF_000209125.1 Entamoeba dispar SAW760
TACATAGTCATATAATAATATAATAATATAAGAAAATATATGATAGTCATAGTCATAAGTAAGTAGGATAACGGTAGGTTCATATCAAGTAGGATACACCCGTTCCCATCCGAACACGGAAGTAAAGATGCTTAGAGCCTGATCAGTACCATTATGTTCACACAGATGGGAACGTCAGGTAATCTACCTTTTTGTTTTTATATAGAGAGTTTTTTTTTAAATAAAGGAATAAAGGAATAAAGGAATATAGAAATATAGAAATATAGAAATAAAGGAATATAGAAATAAATACATACATAGATATATAAATAAAGATATATATAAATAAATAAATAAAGAAATATATATATATATATAAATAAAGAAATATATATATAATAGAATATAAAGGTTATAGAAGTTGAAAGGGATTAAAGTAAAGTAATCTAGTCAATAAAAAGACGAGCTTGGCAGGGATCGAACCTGCAATCCCCAGATTCGTAGTCTGATGCGTTTCCATTGCGCCACAAGCCCTATAACATTCATAAAATACTGGGAAGATAAAAAAAGGGAGATATAAGTTATATAAATGTTATAAGTTATATAAATGTTATAAGTTATATAAATGATATAAGTTATATAAATGATATAAGTTATATAAATGATATAGATATGATATAGATATAGATATAGATATGATATATAAAAGACATAAGAAAGATAAGATATAAAATAAAC
>NW_001861473.1:0-819 GCF_000209125.1 Entamoeba dispar SAW760
CAAAAATATAGAATATAGACAAGTATAAATATATAGAGAATAAAGATAAAGAGTAAGTGTGGTAGGATATGAACATAATAACATATCTAGTATAAGTAGTATACATAAAATAGATAAGTAGAGGAAAAGTATAAAGGATATAGTTATAGTAGTTATAGAATAAAACATATAGAAAAGATATAAAGTATAAAGTATAAGGTATAAGATATAAGATATAAGGTATAAAGTATAAGGTATAAAGTATAAGTTATAAGAGTATAGTATAGTATAGTATAGGTGGAAGTATAGTAGGAATATACTATTAAAAGATGCAAGAGGTGGGGTTTGAACCCACGCCTCCGAAGAGATCCGTACCTGAAACGGACGCCTTGGACCACTCGGCCACTCTTGCTATTACCTTGAAGGAAATAGAAAGTAGAAAAACAAGAATAGTAATAAACATGATAGAATAGTAATAAACATGATAGAATAGTAAGGTGAATAGTCATATAGAATAATAAATAGATAGAATAGGAAGTAGTTTTGTCATATAGAATAATAAATAGATAGAATAGTAAGGTGAATAGTCATATAGAATAAACATATAAAAAGAATAAAAATAAATAATATATGATAGAAATGGGTAGATATATAGAATAGGAAGTATAAAAATTAGAAGGATGTATAAGTATATAATATATAATATAGAATAGTCATAAAAATAGACTAAGTGGAAGAATAAAAATTATAGATATAGAGATTGATATAAATATAAATATAAATATAAATATATATATATATATATATAACACATAAAATTTAAGATATAAATATATGATA
>NW_001861472.1:0-713 GCF_000209125.1 Entamoeba dispar SAW760
TAAGTTATATAAATGATATAAGTTATATAAATGATATAGATATGATATAGATATAGATATAGATATGATATATAAAAGACATAAGAAAGATAAGATATAAAATAAACAGACTAGGAATAATAATAAAAGTACATAGTCATATAATAATATAATAATATAAGAAAATATATGATAGTCATAGTCATAAGTAAGTAGGATAACGGTAGGTTCATATCAAGTAGGATACACCCGTTCCCATCCGAACACGGAAGTAAAGATGCTTAGAGCCTGATCAGTACCATTATGTTCACACAGATGGGAACGTCAGGTAATCTACCTTTTTGTTTTTATATAGAGAGTTTTTTTTTAAATAAAGGAATAAAGGAATAAAGGAATATAGAAATATAGAAATATAGAAATAAAGGAATATAGAAATAAATACATACATAGATATATAAATAAAGATATATATAAATAAATAAATAAAGAAATATATATATATATATAAATAAAGAAATATATATATAATAGAATATAAAGGTTATAGAAGTTGAAAGGGATTAAAGTAAAGTAATCTAGTCAATAAAAAGACGAGCTTGGCAGGGATCGAACCTGCAATCCCCAGATTCGTAGTCTGATGCGTTTCCATTGCGCCACAAGCCCTATAACATTCATAAAATACTGGGAAGATAAAAAAAGGGATATATAATTATATAAATGTTATAATTATATAA
>NW_001861471.1:0-1001 GCF_000209125.1 Entamoeba dispar SAW760
TCTACCTTTTTGTTTTTATATAGAGAGTTTTTTTTTAAATAAAGGAATAAAGGAATAAAGGAATATAGAAATATAGAAATATAGAAATAAAGGAATATAGAAATAAATACATACATAGATATATAAATAAAGATATATATAAATAAATAAATAAAGAAATATATATATATATATAAATAAAGAAATATATATATAATAGAATATAAAGGTTATAGAAGTTGAAAGGGATTAAAGTAAAGTAATCTAGTCAATAAAAAGACGAGCTTGGCAGGGATCGAACCTGCAATCCCCAGATTCGTAGTCTGATGCGTTTCCATTGCGCCACAAGCCCTATAACATTCATAAAATACTGGGAAGATAAAAAAAGGGATATATAAGTTATATAAATGTTATAAGTTATATAAATGTTATAAGTTATATAAATGATATAAGTTATATAAATGATATAAGTTATATAAATGATATAGATATGATATAGATATAGATATAGATATGATATATAAAAGACATAAGAAAGATAAGATATAAAATAAACAGACTAGGAATAATAATAAAAGTACATAGTCATATAATAATATAATAATATAAGAAAATATATGATAGTCATAGTCATAAGTAAGTAGGATAACGGTAGGTTCATATCAAGTAGGATACACCCGTTCCCATCCGAACACGGAAGTAAAGATGCTTAGAGCCTGATCAGTACCATTATGTTCACACAGATGGGAACGTCAGGTAATCTACCTTTTTGTTTTTATATAGAGAGTTTTTTTTTAAATAAAGGAATAAAGGAATAAAGGAATATAGAAATATAGAAATATAGAAATAAAGGAATATAGAAATAAATACATACATAGATATATAAATAAAGATATATATAAATAAATAAATAAAGAAATATATATATATATATAAATAAAGAAATATATATATAATAGAATATAAAGGTTATAGAAGTTGAAGGGATTAAAGTAAAGTAATCTAGTCAATAAAAAGACGAG
>NW_001861470.1:0-877 GCF_000209125.1 Entamoeba dispar SAW760
CAATTTTCTTTATATTCAGTCTTATATTTATTTCTTTAAATTCTTTCATTCTTAACAACATATATCTATTATGATTATATTAAATTCTTTTAATAATCATTTCTTATTTCTTTAATTAATCTCTTCTATGAGATTACTTATTCTGTTTATCTCTTATATTATTCTCCCTAAATATTATGAATACTTATTTTATTTATTATTTTATTGACAAACTGTGCTATTCTCTCATAATTTATTATTTAAACAAACGTAAATGCTATATTCTCTCTTTATTATTCCTCTCATTATATAGTAGCATTAATTATTATTAATCATCCTTATTCTCTTAATGCTTTTATGGTAATGTATGTTTATGGTTTTATTTAATGAAGCTGTAAATATGTTTATAATTTATTTTAAGAATGCTTAACATAATTAAATACTACTCAAAATAGTTTTGTTTCTCGTGGGTTTTTTGAGACCCAAAACTATTTTGAATTTTCGAATTATTTAATTCGAAATTCTTCAACAGAAGATTTATTTCTTCTTTTCTCATCTGTCCTTTATTGGGTTTATACCCAATTTTTTGACATTTTAAATTTAAATATTATTAAGTCTTTTAATACCCTCTTTTATACTAGTTATTTTATTTGATATTAAAAATTATTAAAATATTATTTATTATATTTTACTGATACTTTAATGTATTTTCTAAAAGTAAAAATTCTAAAGATATTTCTTCTAAAAATAAGAAAATTTACTCTGAAAATGGGAATTCTTTCTTTTAAAAATAGAATTTTTGAATAATTAACAAAATTTTTTGAAAATAGTTTACTTTAAAAATAGAACATAATATGTCATAAAATTTTCCAAATTCGAAAATGAAGAAAATACTCCA
>NW_001861469.1:0-717 GCF_000209125.1 Entamoeba dispar SAW760
GTAGATAATTTACTTCTTCAAGAGTTTCTATTCTCGGGATTAAATGTATTAATCTTACCTTAAATAGCTTTTATCATTCCATTATTATTGGATTTTTACTTTTAATTCACAATTAAATACTAAGATTTCTCTTAATATTCTCGTTTATTAATAATCACTATAAATGAAATAATTCTCTTGCTCTTAATAATTTCCTATATTACAAATTTCAATACAATCTTATTAAATATACTACTTATATATCTAATCTTTTTATATTTTTATTTATAATACATTCTACTATTTTTCTTATAAATTATCCGTTCACATATTACTCTGTCAAGCTCTTTTCACTCTTTTTCCAAAGTTCTTTTAAGTTTTCCTTCACAGTACTTCTTTGCTATCAGTTTTCCTGTAATATTTAGACTTTGATGAATACTATCACCTTTTCGATTTATACTTCCAAATAAATTTACTCTTTTCTAAACTATATTCTTTTCAAAATATATTTAAATTGACGAGGCTTTCACTCTCTCTGGCTCAGCATTCGTTCTGAATTCAATCTAAATTATCTCTTTTAAATATAATTTTTCTTTTAGTTACACTCTGAATAATTTAAGACTAGCCTCACACATTGCTGTATTCTTCTAACCTTTTTACAATTATCCATTTTTATCAACTTGGTCTTTTTCTTTTTCATTCGCCATTACTTAAGAAATCATTGTTATTTTTTCTTCC
>NW_001861468.1:0-915 GCF_000209125.1 Entamoeba dispar SAW760
TTTATTCCCCTTTTTATACCTCGTGATGGCGGTTTAGCTTAGCGGTAGAGCATCTGTCTTGTAAACAGAAGGTCATGGGTTCGATCCCCATAGTCGCCTTACACTTTTTTATATTATATATATCCACTTTTCTATGTATATATATATATATATTCACTTCTACTTTAAACTTATTATCTTATATATCCTATTTATACTATTAACTACTACTATATTATATATTATATATTAAATATTATTCATATTTACTTATATATTATATATTATATATATTCACTTCTCTTTTTATATTTTATATCTTATATCTTATATCTTATATTTTATATCTTACTTCTGTTCTTATCTATACTACTTATACTATCTATACTGTGACTATCCTTTTAACTTATCTATTCCATATATACTTAGATACTTAGTTAACTTCTTTGACCAGTTACCCTCTACCTATTTATATCTTTTCTTGTTTATAATCTCCCATAATTTTTCTTTACTTACTTATTTATATTTTATATCATTAATCTTATTAAAAACTTAGTGATTGGATGAGTAACGCCCATCTGTAACCAAATTGTTTGGAATCATTATAAAAAAATAGAATTGATCCTATCATAATTATGAACATTTGAGACTACCCCATCCCATATCTTCGTACTTCATTACTTAATTTACGTAGGTAGATTTAGTGCGGAAGGTAACGAACAGGGTACAGCGTGAGGCCGGTTAACGGAGCAACGAAAACCTGTCTACGAATGATAGACCTGGGTTGAAAAGGATGTCAAGTTGATATGATTGATAGTATTGGAACTATTTCTTTTATTATTATATTATATTCTATTTCTTTTAGTTTTTTATTTATATTCTCTATCTATATATGTTATATATATATATATATATCTATCATTATATATCTATATA
>NW_001861467.1:0-761 GCF_000209125.1 Entamoeba dispar SAW760
AAAAAGGGCATTTTCAAAAATCGTATTTCGAGTAGGGGGGGTCTTTTTGCAATTTTTGTTGAAATTTCCCCCGTGTAGAAGGAATTTTCGTTGTTATATAAAACATTTGTATGTTGGGTTTTTGTTATTCTTTTTTGTTATTCTTTTTTGTTATTCACTATTTTTAGGTCATTTTTTGTTATTCTTTTTTGTTATTCAAAGGTAATGCTCAATGATGAAATAATCATGAAAAAATTGTTAAAAAATGAGGTCTTCAGATTACCTCCAAGAACATTTTTTACCTTATAAGTTTTCATTAAAACAACCTTGTTACAGAGATATGATAAAATTGACTCAGTGACAAAAAATATTGACTCTACTCATCTATACGTCCTTCAATACTTTATCTACAAAACAATTATTTTATTTGATATATCAGTATTATAATTATTATTTTATATTATATGAAAAACGATGTATATTTAAGATAAGTCATTTTTTGTGTCTCAAAAAAATCATGATAGAAGTATCATTTTTTATAAATTTTTATTAATAAATCACTTGTTTAAAATTAATATCTGAACAACTTTTACCTTATAAATTTTTATACTTTCGTTGACATTTTTTGAGATATGAATGATTATTTTTATTAAAGACTATTAAAAAATTATTTAATATCTTTATATCTCATTCTTTAAATTAAATTCTGTTTAACAATTATCTTAATCTGTATTAGTTATTATTCATGATTTATTTATTTTATTTTATCTTCATTATGTATT
>NW_001861466.1:0-954 GCF_000209125.1 Entamoeba dispar SAW760
TAAGTGAAGTTTCTAGAAATGTTAAATTAAAATCAAAGAAGGAGACATTTCAAGTAATTGAGTTGTCATTACTTTGAATAAAATAAGGTGTTTAAAGCAAAACATTATGTTAATGAATATTCAAGCATGGGACAATGCTGAGGAGATGTCAATTAGACATTTCGAGAGAAGGATTAAAAGGAACAATTGGGGTGATTCAGAAAATAACGGGAGAGGTGAAAATCCATGATCGCTATAAGATGCACGAGAGCGAAAGCATTTCACTCAACTGGGTCCATTAATCAAGAACGAAAGTTAGGGGATCGAAGACGATCAGATACCGTCGTAGTCCTAACTATAAACGATGTCAACCAAGGATTGGATGAAATTCAGATGTACAAAGATGAAGAAACATTGTTTCTAAATCCAAGTATATCAATACTACCTTGTTCAGAACTTAAAGAGAAATCTTGAGTTTATGGACTTCAGGGGGAGTATGGTCACAAGGCTGAAACTTAAAGGAATTGACGGAAGGGCACACCAGGAGTGGAGCCTGCGGCTTAATTTGACTCAACACGGGAAAACTTACCAAGACCGAACAGTAGAAGGAATGACAGATTAAGAGTTCTTTCATGATTTATTGGGTAGTGGTGCATGGCCGTTCTTAGTTGGTGGAGTGATTTGTCAGGTTAATTCCGGTAACGAACGAGACTGAAACCTATTAATTAGTTTTCTGCCTATAAGACAGAAATGTTCGCAAGAACAGGTGCGTAAGTACCACTTCTTTAAGGGACACATTTCAATTGTCCTATTTTAATTGTTAGTTATCTAATTTCGATTAGAACTCTTTTAACGTGGGAAAAAGAAAAAGGAAGCATTCAGCAATAACAGGTCTGTGATGCCCTTAGACATCTTGGGCCGCACGCGCGCTACAATGGAGTTACTAGAGAGCATTTTATCATTTACACCTTATTT
>NW_001861465.1:0-1023 GCF_000209125.1 Entamoeba dispar SAW760
ATCCTACTTACTTATGACTATGACTATCATATATTTTCTTATATTATTATATTATTATATGACTATGTACTTTTATTATTATTCCTAGTCTGTTTATTTTATATCTTATCTTTCTTATGTCTTTTATATATCATATCTATATCTATATCTATATCATATCTATATCATTTATATAACTTATATCATTTATATAACTTATATCATTTATATAACTTATAACATTTATATAACTTATAACATTTATATAACTTATATATCCCTTTTTTTATCTTCCCAGTATTTTATGAATGTTATAGGGCTTGTGGCGCAATGGAAACGCATCAGACTACGAATCTGGGGATTGCAGGTTCGATCCCTGCCAAGCTCGTCTTTTTATTGACTAGATTACTTTACTTTAATCCCTTTCAACTTCTATAACCTTTATATTCTATTATATATATATTTCTTTATTTATATATATATATATATTTCTTTATTTATTTATTTATATATATCTTTATTTATATATCTATGTATGTATTTATTTCTATATTCCTTTATTTCTATATTTCTATATTTCTATATTCCTTTATTCCTTTATTCCTTTATTTAAAAAAAAACTCTCTATATAAAAACAAAAAGGTAGATTACCTGACGTTCCCATCTGTGTGAACATAATGGTACTGATCAGGCTCTAAGCATCTTTACTTCCGTGTTCGGATGGGAACGGGTGTATCCTACTTGATATGAACCTACCGTTATCCTACTTACTTATGACTATGACTATCATATATTTTCTTATATTATTATATTATTATATGACTATGTACTTTTATTATTATTCCTAGTCTGTTTATTTTATATCTTATCTTTTCTTATGTCTTTTATATATCATATCTATATCTATATCTATATCATATCTATATCATTTATATAACTTATATCATTTATATAACTTATATCATTTATATAACTTATAACATTTATATAACTTATAACATTTATATAACTTATATATCCCTTTTTTTATCTTCCCAGTATTTT
>NW_001861464.1:0-322 GCF_000209125.1 Entamoeba dispar SAW760
AAAAAGATAATAATATATAATAGAATTAAAAGAAAGAAAGAAAAACAAAGAAATAATATGAATAAATGATAAATAAGTTAAATTAATAGAAGATGCACATTGTAATATCATCAGAAAATGTTATAAATGATAAATAGTAGTTGAATGAACAACTCAAAGAAGAAAAGAAAGATAAATGATATTTTATATAAAACATATAAAATAATAAAATAATAAGAAATAATAAAGTGATAATATCATAACAATGATAATATATTACATCAACATTGACTACATTATTGAAAATATTTAATCTATTTCTTATTAAATAAAGAACACAAAT
>NW_001861463.1:0-905 GCF_000209125.1 Entamoeba dispar SAW760
ATTAATAATAACTATAACAATTACTAGTACACTAAAAGTTATTTGATATTTATTACTTTTTATAGAAAATGATTTAATTATCCATTTATTCATTAATCATTAAAATGAATTGTTAAAAATTATTTTATCTATACTGCGTCAAGAATTAATAATAACTATAACAATTACTAGTACACTAAAAGTTATTTGATATTTATTACTTTTTATAGAAAATGATTTAATTATCAATAATTAATAAATTATGTTAGAATGAATTGTTAAAAATTATTTTATCTATACTGCGTCAAGAATTAATAATAACTATAACAATTACTAGTACACTAAAAGTTATTTGATATTTATTACTTTTTATAGAAAATGATTTAATTATCAATAATTAATAAATTATGTTAGAATGAATTGTTAAAAATTATTTTATCTATACTGCGTCAAGAATTAATAATAACTATAACAATTACTAGTACACTAAAAGTTATTTGATATTTATTACTTTTTATAGAAAATGATTTAATTATCCATTTATTCATTAATCATTAAAATGAATTGTTAAAAATTATTTTATCTATACTGCGTCAAGAATTAATAATAACTATAACAATTACTAGTACACTAAAAGTTATTTGATATTTATTACTTTTTATAGAAAATGATTTAATTATCCATTTATTCAATTAGTAAAGTTAAAGACTATTTTAAATTAAAAAACTATATTATTTTATTATTTAAACTATTTCAATTCAAACATTAAAAAAATAAATAAAAAATCGTTCAATTAATCATTATAATATCATAAATAAAAGTTGTTTAGAATTCATTCTGACAACTTTACCTTATAAATTTTTATACTTTCGTTGACATTTTTGAGATATTAAAACTAATGATATATTATACCATAAATAAATATG
>NW_001861462.1:0-963 GCF_000209125.1 Entamoeba dispar SAW760
ATATGCCCATTATCAGATAAGTACATAAGTACAGAGGTGGATGATATCTAGAACACATATATCAAAAGTAAAGATAATAAAAGGTAGTAAAGGTAGTAAAGGTAATAAAGGTAATAAAGTTAATAGGGATAGTAAGAATATAAGGAAAGGAAGTAGTAGTTACATAGTATAAAACACTATAAGTAGTATAAGTAGTATAAGATAGTATAAAATAGTATAAAATAGTATAGATAATATAAAAGAATAGAGTGTACACTAAAAGTATAATAAAAGGAATATATAAGTTTAATAGATGTAAAAATATAGTAATAGATGTCATATAGATGTACAAAAAGGTGGGAACGGTGAGTATCGAACTCACGACCTTAAGATTATGAGACTTACGCTCTACCAACTGAGCTACGTTCCCTATTCAAACAATAACATAGAATAAAAACAAAAATAGATATAATAATAGTGGAAACATATAATAATAGTGTATATCTATATTAATAGGTTATAGTGTATAAAGTATAGATATAATAATAGTCTATAAAGTATAAAGTATAAAATATAAAATATAAAGTATAAAATATAAAATATAAAGTATAAATATAATAATAGTCTATAGTCTATAGTCTATAAAGTATAAAGTATAAAGTATAGATAATAGAATAGTGTATAGTCTATAAATAATAAAAATAATAATAGTATATAAAGTATAGTGTATAAATAGAATAGTGTATAGTATATATAATATAAATAGGATAAGTATAATAGTATAGATAAAGGTGTATATATAATATAAAGATAAGTTATAGATAAAAGACGAGCATAGCAGGATCGAACCTGCAATCCTCAGATCCGAGTCTGATGCGTTTCATTGCGCCATATGCCATTATCAGATAAGTACATAAGTACAGAGTGATGATATCTAGACACATATATCAAAGTAAGATAATAAAGTAGTAAAGTAGTAAAGTA
>NW_001861461.1:0-979 GCF_000209125.1 Entamoeba dispar SAW760
AATAACATAATAACATAATAACATAATAACATAATAACATAATAACATATATAGTCATATAGTATAATAGTCATATATAGAATAACATAAGATGATAGGATTAATAAGAATAAAGATATCGATACCGACCATAGCTCAGTTGGTAGAGCGGAGGACTGTAGTTGTAGAATAGAATTCCTTAGGTCACTGGTTCGAATCCGGTTGGTCGGATCAGTTTTTATACTAATACATAGGTAAAGAACTAATATACTAATACATAGGTGTACAAGTAATATACTAATAGATAAAATTTTTATACTAATAGTAATAGTAATAGTAATAGTAATAAATAGGAGTTTTATACTAATAGATAAGAATAGGTGTGAAAAGAAATAAATAAATATATATATATATATAAGGATGTATATAGGAAAGTACATAGACATAAATAATAATAAACATAAACATAAACATAAATATAAATATAAATATAATATAGAAGAACATAATAATAATAATAATAATAATAATAATATATAATATATAATATACATATAAAGAAATATAAACATATAGATATATACATAAGCATAGAGTAATAAAGTAAAAGATAATATAAGTCTAATAAGTAATATAAGTAATATAAATATAATAAGAATAAAGTCAAAGTCGCATATATACATGGTATAGTAATCCATTGTGGTGTAGTTGGTAACATACAAGCCTTTCACGTTTGTGCCCCGGGTTCGATTCCCGGCGATGGAATTTTTTAGCATTAATATAAAGTATAAGTAGTAATAATATAAAGTATAAGTAGTAATAATATAAAGTATAAGTAGTAATAATATAAAGTATAAGTAGTAATAATATAAAGTAAAGGTAGTAATAATATAAAGTAGATAAAGTATAGGTAATAATAAATAGATAGTAATAAGAAAATAATAAATGAAGAAGTATATAAAGAATATAAATATAAACATATATACTATATACATATATA
>NW_001861460.1:0-978 GCF_000209125.1 Entamoeba dispar SAW760
GTTAGATGAAGATTTAAAGAAATAAATATAAGACTGAATATAAAGAAAATTGTACTTGATCTAACTATATAAAAGTAATTAGATGACAGAACAGATTTAAATAATATAAGTTTGTTTTTTAGTATAATTAGTAAATAAAAAAGAAGTCAAAAGTAGGAGAATAAAGAAAGGAAAAATGGATATAAATACAAAAGAGAAGTAAGAATAAAGAATCCTTCCTTTTAAAAAGGAAGAAGAATAAAATATCTGGTTGATCCTGCCAGTATTATATGCTGATGTTAAAGATTAAGCCATGCATGTGTAAGTATAAAGACCAAGTAGGATGAAACTGCGGACGGCTCATTATAACAGTAATAGTTTCTTTGGTTAGTAAAGTACAAGGATAGCTTTGTGAATGATAAAGATAATACTTGAGACGATCCAATTTGTATTAGTACAAAGTGGCCAATTTATGTAAGTAAATTGAGAAATGACATTCTAAGTGAGTTAGGATGCCACGACAATTGTAGAACACACAGTGTTTAACAAGTAACCAATGAGAATTTCTGATCTATCAATCAGTTGGTAGTATCGAGGACTACCAAGATTATAACGGATAACGAGGAATTGGGGTTCGACATCGGAGAGGGAGCTTTACAGATGGCTACCACTTCTAAGGAAGGCAGCAGGCGCGTAAATTACCCACTTTCGAATTGAAGAGGTAGTGACGACACATAACTCTAGAGTTGAGTAAAATCAATTCTTGAAGGAATGAGTAGGAGGTAAATTCTCCTACGAAATCAATTGGAGGGCAAGTCTGGTGCCAGCAGCCGCGGTAATTCCAGCTCCAATAGTGTATATTAAAGTTGCTGTGATTAAAACGCTCGTAGTTGAATTAAAATGTGATTTTATACATTTTGAAGACTTTACATTAAGTGAAGTTTCTAGAAATGTTAAATTAAAATCACATTGAAGAGACATCAAGTAATTGAGTTGTCA
>NW_001861459.1:0-852 GCF_000209125.1 Entamoeba dispar SAW760
AAAGGTATTCATTCATATTGACAATAGGACGGTGGCCATGGAAGTCGGAAACCGCTAAGGAATGTGTAACAACTCACCTATCGAATGAATGAGTCCTGAAAATGGATGGCATTATAATTTCTTAACTGATACTCGACCGTTAAAATGAAGACATTTTAACGAGTAAGGAAACGAAATGGCGTAAGGACAACAAAAGTAGTAAAGATTTAAAGTAATTTAGATTGAAACTGTCCTTAGTGCAGATCTTGGTGGTAGTAGCAAATACTAAGAAGAGGAAAAAAACATCTTAGAACTGAAGAGGAGAAAGGTTCCTAAACAACATTACTTGGATTAGGGTGAATCGATCCTAAATTACAGATGGAAATCCTTAAGAAATATATAAGTGACATATAGTCAATATAAGGATTGAAAGGGAATAAGATTAATAGTTCTTAATCAAGAGAATTAATGATTAAATCTTAGAAATAAGATTAAATCGAATAAAATGGTAACATATCATGAACTTTAAAATGGAGTGTGAAAATCTACGGAAGAGTTCTCTTTTCTTCTTAACAAAAGTAAACTCCACTGAAATGAATCAATCAGAGAAGTGGAATTTATTGGCTTTGTAAGAAATTCAACATATGATTGAATTGTGGTATTTTTGCAGTCTTCATAAAAATTAAAGGGAATCTTAGCATAAAGCTAATTAAAGAATTCTTTTGCTCGTACTAATAACCGCAACAGGTCTCCAAGAAGCAAAATCTTTAGTTAAATAGAATAACGCACGTAAGGGAAGTCGGCAACATAGCTCTGTAAGTTAGCAAGAAAGAGTAGCTCTGGTGATTTCCTTGTAAAAGGATTAAAATCGAA
>NW_001861458.1:0-829 GCF_000209125.1 Entamoeba dispar SAW760
CCCTCCTGGTGTGCCCTTCCGTCAATTCCTTTAAGTTTCAGCCTTGTGACCATACTCCCCCTGAAGTCCATAAACTCAAGATTTCTCTTTAAGTTCTGAACAAGGTAGTATTGATATACTTGGATTTAGAAACAATGTTTCTTCATCTTTGTACATCTGAATTTCATCCAATCCTTGGTTGACATCGTTTATAGTTAGGACTACGACGGTATCTGATCGTCTTCGATCCCCTAACTTTCGTTCTTGATTAATGGACCCAGTTGAGTGAAATGCTTTCGCTCTCGTGCATCTTATAGCGATCATGGATTTTCACCTCTCCCGTTATTTTCTGAATCACCCCAATTGTTCCTTTTAATCCTTCTCTCGAAATGTCTAATTGACATCTCCTCAGCATTGTCCCATGCTTGAATATTCATTAACATAATGTTTTGCTTTAAACACCTTATTTTATTCAAAGTAATGACAACTCAATTACTTGAATTGTCTCCTTCTTTGATTTTAATTTAACATTTCTAGAAACTTCACTTAATGTAAAGTCTTCAAAATGTATAAAATCACATTTTAATTCAACTACGAGCGTTTTAATCACAGCAACTTTAATATACACTATTGGAGCTGGAATTACCGCGGCTGCTGGCACCAGACTTGCCCTCCAATTGATTTCGTAGGAGAATTTACCCTCCTACTCATTCCTTCAAGAATTGATTTTACTCAACTCTAGAGTTATGTGTCGTCACTACCTCTTTCATTCGAAAGTGGGTAATTTAAACGCGCTGCTGCCTTCCTTTAGAGTGGTAGCCATCTGTAAAGCTCCCTTCTCGATGTCGAA
>NW_001861457.1:0-1000 GCF_000209125.1 Entamoeba dispar SAW760
TATCGAGTCATTAACTCGAGATGAATACGTCCCTGCCCTTTGTACACACCGCCCGTCGCTCCTACCGATTGAATAAAGAGGTGAAATTCTAGGATTCTGTCTTATAGATAGAAAAATGGATTTAAATCTCCTTATTTAGAGGAAGGAGAAGTCGTAACAAGGTTTCCGTAGGTGAACCTGCGGAAGGATCATTAAAAGAAAAGAAATAATCTTTTAAAATAAAACAAGAAATTTATAGAATAAGATAATCTACAAAGAAAATAATAAAAGTAAGAATAAAAGGAATTAGAATATAAGAAGAAAGAAAAAGTATAATAAAATATTACTTTGGATAGTTTAGTTTCCTGTGCGATGAAGAACGCAATGAATTGCGATAAGTGATAGGAACAATAAAATGTGAATATCCAAACTTTGAATGCTTGAAAGTATACTTATGAACTTCAAGGTATATATGATATTCAATATCCAAAATAAAAGAGTATATTAAAAGCAAATATTAGTAGAAGTGAGAAGTAGCTAGTGGGTAAAAGAGAGAAGAAGTAAAGAGCTTTAACCAGATATCTATAAGTGAGTTAATAAATAAAGATTTGAGTATCGTAAGAGGACTCCCTTAACTTAAGCATATCAATAAGGGAAGGAAGAAAAAATAACAATGATTTCTTAAGTAATGGCGAATGAAAAAGAAAAAGACCAAGTTGATAAAAATGGATAATTGTAAAAAGGTTAGAAGAATACAGCAATGTGTGAGGCTAGTCTTAAATTATTCAGAGTGTAACTAAAAGAAAAATTATATTTAAAAGAGATAATTTAGATTGAATTCAGAACGAATGCTGAGCCAGAGAGAGTGAAAGCCTCGTCAATTTAAATATATTTTGAAAAGAATATAGTTTAGAAAAGAGTAAATTTATTTGGAAGTATAAATCGAAAAGTGATAGTATTCATCAAAGTCTAAATATTACAGGAAAACTGATAGCAAAGAAGTACTGTGAAGGAAACTTAA
>NW_001861456.1:0-959 GCF_000209125.1 Entamoeba dispar SAW760
GTGGTACTCGTTATGTTTCTTTTTGGCACTTTATCTCGACGTTCGGTTCATCCCGCATCGCCAGTCCTGCTTACCAGACTTGGCCGATTCAAAGTATGTTTATATTTAAATTCCTGAAGTGTATTTAACACTGAGAATTCTTCTTTGTTTATTCATAGTTTGACAAGATGTTGAGTGAAAATACTCACCCATTACACCTAATCATTATCTTTACCAATCAATACTATTAATACTTTGACCTTCCTAAGGGAATATTCAGGTGGAACCAGCTACTAGATAGTTCGATGAGTCTTTCGCCCCTATACTCAAATATGACAAGTAATTTGCACGTTAACACTGCGTGAATCTTCCACCAAAGTTTCCTTCGGCTTCAATCCGTTCAAGTATAGTTCACCATCTTTCGGGTCCTAACATATTTACTTCTTCTATTGAAAGATACTATTGCTAAATGTATTTCTACACTCTCATAGTTTTTCGTTTTCTCTTCATGTTATAGCTTTCCTGCTATTCTCATTCGCATCCATGTTAGACTCCTTGGTCCGTGTTTCAAGACGGGTAGATAATTTACTTCTTCAAGAGTTTCTATTCTCGGGATTAAATGTATTAATCTTACCTTAAATAGCTTTTATCATTCCATTATTATTGGATTTTTACTTTTAATTCACAATTAAATACTAAGATTTCTCTTAATATTCTCGTTTATTAATAATCACTATAAATGAAATAATTCTCTTGCTCTTAATAATTTCCTATATTACAAATTTCAATACAATCTTATTAAATATACTACTTATATATCTAATCTTTTTATATTTTTATTTATAATACATTCTACTATTTTTCTTATAAATTATCCGTTCACATATTACTCTTTCAAGCTCTTTTCACTCTTTTTCCAAGTTCTTTAAGTTTTCCTTCACAGTACTTCTTTGCTATCAGTTTTCTGTATATTTAGACTT
>NW_001861455.1:0-947 GCF_000209125.1 Entamoeba dispar SAW760
CGTGGGTTTTTTGAGACCCAAAACTATTATATTATACATAGTTATTCATCTATTTGGTTAGTATAGAATTATAAATTAAATAATACAAACATTAATAATCTCTTTGTGTTTAAATAATACAAACATTAATAGTCTTTTAATATCTTGTGTAGTCTAGTAGTCTTTTAATATCTTATAATAGTCTAGTAGTCTTTTAAATCTCTTAGTCTAATAATCTATTTGGTTAGTATATTGTTATAAATTAAATAATACAAACATTAACATTCTCACCTATGTATTAGTCTAATAGTCTCTTAATATCTCTTAGCGTATTAGTCTAGTAGTCTCTTAGTAATCTTTTAATATTCTCTTAGTATATTAGTCTAATAGTCTCTTAATATTTCTTAGTATATTAGTCTCTCTTATTTTTTAATTTGTTGTTCATCCTGTATGTCTCCTTAGAATGATATTATTTCAGTTCTTAGTTCTTTTTTCACCATTTTTTTATTTTTTCTAATTTTTTTTCTCTTTTCTATTTAACCCTATTAACCCTATTCTTCATTTTTTTTCTCTTTTTTTTATTGACATGGGTTTCCACCAAGATGTCATAATTCTTCACGAAATTCAAGTATGTGTATCACACTGGGTAGTAGATTAACATACTTGAATTTCGTGAAAAATGAGACATTTTTTGGTCAATTTTCATCCTCAATTTTTTCTCTCTTTTTGTTTTTAGATTTTTCATTTTTTTTTGAATGGCCAAAAACCTCGTCATTTTTCACGAAATTAAAATCTTTGCATCTCTGATGGTCCTAGATTAACATATTTGAATTTCGTGAAAAATGAGACATTTTTTGGTCAATTTTCATCCTCACTTTCTCCAATTTTTTCTCTCTTTTTGTTTTTAGATTTTTCATTTTTTTTTTGAATGGCCAAAAACCTCGTCATTTTCACGAAATAAAATCTTG
>NW_001861454.1:0-982 GCF_000209125.1 Entamoeba dispar SAW760
CATGTGTAGTATAAAGACCAAGTAGGATGAAACTGCGGACGGCTCATTATAACAGTAATAGTTTCTTTGGTTAGTAAAGTACAAGGATAGCTTTGTGAATGATAAAGATAATACTTGAGACGATCCAATTTGTATTAGTACAAAGTGGCCAATTTATGTAAGTAAATTGAGAAATGACATTCTAAGTGAGTTAGGATGCCACGACAATTGTAGAACACACAGTGTTTAACAAGTAACCAATGAGAATTTCTGATCTATCAATCAGTTGGTAGTATCGAGGACTACCAAGATTATAACGGATAACGAGGAATTGGGGTTCGACATCGGAGAGGGAGCTTTACAGATGGCTACCACTTCTAAGGAAGGCAGCAGGCGCGTAAATTACCCACTTTCGAATTGAAGAGGTAGTGACGACACATAACTCTAGAGTTGAGTAAAATCAATTCTTGAAGGAATGAGTAGGAGGTAAATTCTCCTACGAAATCAATTGGAGGGCAAGTCTGGTGCCAGCAGCCGCGGTAATTCCAGCTCCAATAGTGTATATTAAAGTTGCTGTGATTAAAACGCTCGTAGTTGAATTAAAATGTGATTTTATACATTTTGAAGACTTTACATTAAGTGAAGTTTCTAGAAATGTTAAATTAAAATCAAAGAAGGAGACAATTCAAGTAATTGAGTTGTCATTACTTTGAATAAAATAAGGTGTTTAAAGCAAAACATTATGTTAATGAATATTCAAGCATGGGACAATGCTGAGGAGATGTCAATTAGACATTTCGAGAGAAGGATTAAAAGGAACAATTGGGGTGATTCAGAAAATAACGGGAGAGGTGAAAATCCATGATCGCTATAAGATGCACGAGAGCGAAAGCATTCACTCAACTGGGTCCATTAATCAAGAACGAAAGTTAGGGGATCGAGACGATCAGATACCGTCGTAGTCCTACTATAACGATGTCAACAAGGATGGATGAAATCAGAT
>NW_001861453.1:0-939 GCF_000209125.1 Entamoeba dispar SAW760
ACATACAAACATATAGATACACATACATATACACATACATATACACATACATATACACATAGATACACATATAGAAATACACATAGATACACATATACATATACACATAGATACACATATACATATACACATAGATACACATATAGAAATACACATAGATACACTTATAAGTAAAGTACATAAGTAATATAATAAGGTAAAACTGTGAATAGAAATAATAGATAATAAATATAAAAGGAAGTAATGTATATATAGAAATATAAAGTAAGATATAGAAGAAATAAGATAGTAAGTTAGGCACATAATAGAGAAATATAATAAAAGGTGATATAGATAGTAAATAGTAGATAGTAGGTATAAGGTATAAGGTATAAAGTAATAAGTAATAAGTATAAAAGTATAAAAATAGAAAGGTATAATAGGTATAATAGGTAATAATAGGTATAAAAAGGGAATAAAAAATATAAAAGATATAAAAGATATAAAAAATATAAAAGATATAAAAGTTGAAATATATATATTAAGTACATAAATAATAAATAGGAACACTAAGTCTAAAAAGATGCTCACACCAGGAATCGAACCTGGGTTATCAAAGCCACAATCTGATGTACTACCTCTGTACTATGTGAGCTTATATTAATAAGCAAAACATACAAACATATAGATACACATACATATACACATACATATACACATACATATACACATAGATACACATATAGAAATACACATAGATACACATATACATATACACATAGATACACATATACATATACACATAGATACACATATAGAAATACACATAGATACACTTATAAGTAAAGTACATAAGTAATATAATAAGGTAAAACTGTGAATAGAAATAATAGATAATAAATATAAAAGGAGTATGTATATATAGAATATAAAGTAAGATATAGAAGAATAGATAGTAAG
>NW_001861452.1:0-944 GCF_000209125.1 Entamoeba dispar SAW760
CATAAAATACTGGAAGATAAAAAAAGGGATATATAAGTTATATAAATGTTATAAGTTATATAAATGTTATAAGTTATATAAATGATATAAGTTATATAAATGATATAAGTTATATAAATGATATAGATATGATATAGATATAGATATAGATATGATATATAAAAGACATAAGAAAGATAAGATATAAAATAAACAGACTAGGAATAATAATAAAAGTACATAGTCATATAATAATATAATAATATAAGAAAATATATGATAGTCATAGTCATAAGTAAGTAGGATAACGGTAGGTTCATATCAAGTAGGATACACCCGTTCCCATCCGAACACGGAAGTAAAGATGCTTAGAGCCTGATCAGTACCATTATGTTCACACAGATGGGAACGTCAGGTAATCTACCTTTTTGTTTTTATATAGAGAGTTTTTTTTTAAATAAAGGAATAAAGGAATAAAGGAATATAGAAATATAGAAATATAGAAATAAAGGAATATAGAAATAAATACATACATAGATATATAAATAAAGATATATATAAATAAATAAATAAAGAAATATATATATATATATAAATAAAGAAATATATATATAATAGAATATAAAGGTTATAGAAGTTGAAAGGGATTAAAGTAAAGTAATCTAGTCAATAAAAAGACGAGCTTGGCAGGGATCGAACCTGCAATCCCCAGATTCGTAGTCTGATGCGTTTCCATTGCGCCACAAGCCCTATAACATTCATAAAATACTGGGAAGATAAAAAAAGGGATATATAAGTTATATAAATGTTATAAGTTATATAAATGTTATAAGTTATATAAATGATATAAGTTATATAAATGATATAAGTTATATAAATGATATAGATATGATATAGATATAGATATAGATATGATATATAAAAGACATAAGAAAGATAAGATATAAAATAAACAGACTAGGAAT
>NW_001861451.1:0-642 GCF_000209125.1 Entamoeba dispar SAW760
TACCAATAAATAATGATACAATAGATTCAGAAAATATGTGAAGCCATGGAACAAGTCTTACAATAATGTGACACAACAACGTAAACAAAAAGACTGAGACTATTAATAATCCAGCTATTTCATAAAGGTTATTGTCTTCTTCACTTACGCTTGAAGTTGTCACCATTTCAATCCTGATTTCAATCTTTCTTTTTCTTTATAATTTTTTGATATAAAAAAACTTTTTTCTACTAAAATTGAACCCTTATTTCTTCTCCTTTCTTCTTTCAGAATTCCTTGGAAGTTTCTGTTTAAGTCCATCCCACTTTTTTATTTATGAGATTGTTATTTATAACACTTTTCTTATCCTAAAAATATAATCACTAATTATAAAGAACCTTTTCCAGTTTGATAGTGAATATTTTTAAGTTCCTTCAAGAAAAGTGAAAAAAAGATAACTCGATCCCGAATTGTGATTATTTTATTCGAGATTCATTTATTTATTCATGTCTTCAACTCAACCAACCACCACTAATCCTAATCAACCACAATACCTTGTTAACACAACAAACCAACAATACCCTGGTTATCCTATCCAGCAATCTCCTACTTCTCAACAACCAGTAAGTACTGGTTGTTGAGAAGTAGGAGATGCTGGATAGG
>NW_001861450.1:0-625 GCF_000209125.1 Entamoeba dispar SAW760
ATATAAAAATAGAATAAATTAATATCTCAAATACATGACGATCACAATTAATAATTTTTATCTTTTTGCAGAGTGCTTTTGAAGATAATTGATATATAGTACTTTATATTAAAATCATAAAAAGTGCACCTTTTTTCAACAAATTTGTTGAATTAATATCTCTGCTACAACCTCACCATTTCTGATAAAACTTTATTTTTTGGAGGATCCACAGAACGATATTGGATACCTAGTACTTTTTATTAAAATCAAAAAAGTGCACCCTTTTTTCAACAAATTTGTTGAATTAATATCTCTGCTACAACCTCACCATTTCTGATAAAACTTTATTTTTTGGAGGATCCACAGAACGATATTGGATACCTAGTACTTTTTATTAAAATCAAAAAAGTGCACCTTTTTTCAATAAAATTGTTGAATTAATATCTCTGCTACAACCTCACCATTTCTGATAAAACTTTATTTTTTGGAGGATCCACAGAACGATATTGGATACCTAGTACTTTATATTAAAATCATAAAAAGTGCACCTTTTTTCAATAAAATTGTTGAATTAATATCTCTGCTACAACCTCACCATTTCTGATAAAACTTTATTTTTTGGAGGATCCACAGAACGATATTG
>NW_001861449.1:0-979 GCF_000209125.1 Entamoeba dispar SAW760
ATTACTTATTCTGTTTATCTCTTATATTATTCTCCCTAAATATTATGAATACTTATTTTATTTATTATTTTATTGACAAACTGTGCTATTCTCTCATAATTTATTATTTAAACAAACGTAAATGCTATATTCTCTCTTTATTATTCCTCTCATTATATAGTAGCATTAATTATTATTAATCATCCTTATTCTCTTAATGCTTTTATGGTAATGTATGTTTATGGTTTTATTTAATGAAGCTGTAAATATGTTTATAATTTATTTTAAGAATGCTTAACATAATTAAATACTACTCAAAATAGTTTTGTTTCTCGTGGGTTTTTTGAGACCCAAAACTATTATATTATACATAGTTATTCATCTATTTGGTTAGTATAGAATTATAAATTAAATAATACAAACATTAATAATCTCTTTGTGTTTAAATAATACAAACATTAATAGTCTTTTAATATCTTGTGTAGTCTAGTAGTCTTTTAATATCTTATAATAGTCTAGTAGTCTTTTAAATCTCTTAGTCTAATAATCTATTTGGTTAGTATATTGTTATAAATTAAATAATACAAACATTAACATTCTCACCTATGTATTAGTCTAATAGTCTCTTAATATCTCTTAGCGTATTAGTCTAGTAGTCTCTTAGTAATCTTTTAATATTCTCTTAGTATATTAGTCTAATAGTCTCTTAATATTTCTTAGTATATTAGTCTCTCTTATTTTTTAATTTGTTGTTCATCCTGTATGTCTCCTTAGAATGATATTATTTCAGTTCTTAGTTCTTTTTTCACCATTTTTTTATTTTTTCTAATTTTTTTTCTCTTTTCTATTTAACCCTATTAACCCTATTCTTCATTTTTTTCTCTTTTTTTATTGACATGGGTTTCCACCAAGATGTCATAATTCTTCACGAAATTCAAGTATGTGTATCACACTGGGTAGTAGATTACATACTTGATTTCGTGAAAATGAGACATTTTTG
>NW_001861448.1:0-938 GCF_000209125.1 Entamoeba dispar SAW760
CAAGTTGATAAAAATGGATAATTGTAAAAGGTTAGAAGAATACAGCAATGTGTGAGGCTAGTCTTAAATTATTCAGAGTGTAACTAAAAGAAAAATTATATTTAAAAGAGATAATTTAGATTGAATTCAGAACGAATGCTGAGCCAGAGAGAGTGAAAGCCTCGTCAATTTAAATATATTTTGAAAAGAATATAGTTTAGAAAAGAGTAAATTTATTTGGAAGTATAAATCGAAAAGGTGATAGTATTCATCAAAGTCTAAATATTACAGGAAAACTGATAGCAAAGAAGTACTGTGAAGGAAAACTTAAAAGAACTTTGGAAAAAGAGTGAAAAGAGCTTGAAAGAGTAATATGTGAACGGATAATTTATAAGAAAAATAGTAGAATGTATTATAAATAAAAATATAAAAAGATTAGATATATAAGTAGTATATTTAATAAGATTGTATTGAAATTTGTAATATAGGAAATTATTAAGAGCAAGAGAATTATTTCATTTATAGTGATTATTAATAAACGAGAATATTAAGAGAAATCTTAGTATTTAATTGTGAATTAAAAGTAAAAATCCAATAATAATGGAATGATAAAAGCTATTTAAGGTAAGATTAATACATTTAATCCCGAGAATAGAAACTCTTGAAGAAGTAAATTATCTACCCGTCTTGAAACACGGACCAAGGAGTCTAACATGGATGCGAATGAGAATAGCAGGAAAGCTATAACATGAAGAGAAAACGAAAAACTATGAGAGTGTAGAAATACATTTAGCAATAGTATCTTTCAATAGAAGAAGTAAATATGTTAGGACCCGAAAGATGGTGAACTATACTTGAACGGATTGAAGCCGAAGGAAACTTTGGTGGAAGATTCACGCAGTGTTAACGTGCAAATTACTTGTCATATTTGAGTATAGGGGCGAAAGACTCATCGAACT
>NW_001861447.1:0-965 GCF_000209125.1 Entamoeba dispar SAW760
TACCACTTCTTAAGGGACACATTTCAATTGTCCTATTTTAATTGTTAGTTATCTAATTTCGATTAGAACTCTTTTAACGTGGGAAAAAGAAAAAGGAAGCATTCAGCAATAACAGGTCTGTGATGCCCTTAGACATCTTGGGCCGCACGCGCGCTACAATGGAGTTACTAGAGAGCATTTTATCATTTACACCTTATTTATTAGGCTATGTCTAATAGGTAGGGATAGTAAGTGGTGTACCGAGATTGAAATAGTTAAGGAAAACTCAAAAGAACGTACATGACAGGGATAAATGATTGGAATTATTTGTTTTGAACGAGGAATTCCTTGTAATATCGAGTCATTAACTCGAGATGAATACGTCCCTGCCCTTTGTACACACCGCCCGTCGCTCCTACCGATTGAATAAAGAGGTGAAATTCTAGGATTCTGTCTTATAGATAGAAAAATGGATTTAAATCTCCTTATTTAGAGGAAGGAGAAGTCGTAACAAGGTTTCCGTAGGTGAACCTGCGGAAGGATCATTAAAAGAAAAGAAATAATCTTTTAAAATAAAACAAGAAATTTATAGAATAAGATAATCTACAAAGAAAATAATAAAAGTAAGAATAAAAGGAATTAGAATATAAGAAGAAAGAAAAAGTATAATAAAATATTACTTTGGATAGTTTAGTTTCCTGTGCGATGAAGAACGCAATGAATTGCGATAAGTGATAGGAACAATAAAATGTGAATATCCAAACTTTGAATGCTTGAAAGTATACTTATGAACTTCAAGGTATATATGATATTCAATATCCAAAATAAAAGAGTATATTAAAAGCAAATATTAGTAGAAGTGAGAAGTAGCTAGTGGGTAAAAGAGAGAAGAAGTAAAGAGCTTTAACCAGATATCTATAAGTGAGTTAATAAATAAAGATTTGAGTATCGTAAGAGGACTCCCTTAACTTAAGCATATCCATAAA
>NW_001861446.1:0-859 GCF_000209125.1 Entamoeba dispar SAW760
GAATGATATTATTTCAGTTCTTAGTTCTTTTTTCACCATTTTTTTATTTTTTCTAATTTTTTTTCTCTTTTCTATTTAACCCTATTAACCCTATTCTTCATTTTTTTTCTCTTTTTTTTATTGACATGGGTTTCCACCAAGATGTCATAATTCTTCACGAAATTCAAGTATGTGTATCACACTGGGTAGTAGATTAACATACTTGAATTTCGTGAAAAATGAGACATTTTTTGGTCAATTTTCATCCTCAATTTTTTCTCTCTTTTTGTTTTTAGATTTTTCATTTTTTTTTGAATGGCCAAAAACCTCGTCATTTTTCACGAAATTAAAATCTTTGCATCTCTGATGGTCCTAGATTAACATATTTGAATTTCGTGAAAAATGAGACATTTTTTGGTCAATTTTCATCCTCACTTTCTCCAATTTTTTCTCTCTTTTTGTTTTTAGATTTTTCATTTTTTTTTTGAATGGCCAAAAACCTCGTCATTTTTCACGAAATTAAAATCTTTGCATCTCTGATGGTCCTAGATTAACATATTTGAATTTCGTGAAAAATGACATGATTTTCATCAATTTCATCCTCCAATTTTTTCTCTCTTTTCTTTTTTATTTTTTTCTTTTTTTTATCCATTGTTCATGATCATCCAAAATCATCATCATTTTTGCTACGCTTGAAATCTTTGCATTAGAATCGGTCCAGAAACACAATATTTTGAAATCGTGTAAAATGTTCTTACTTTTATCAATTTCATTTCTTCATTCAATTCTTTCTTAATTCTTTCTTCATTTTTCAATTTTCTAAATTCACTATCATTTTTGCTACGCTTGAAATCTTTGCATTAGAATCGTCCAGAAACAC
>NW_001861445.1:0-982 GCF_000209125.1 Entamoeba dispar SAW760
AATCATTTTCTATAAAAAGTAATAAATATCAAATAACTTTTAGTGTACTAGTAATTGTTATAGTTATTATTAATTCTTGACGCAGTATAGATAAAATAATTTTTAACAATTCATTCTAACATAATTTATTAATTATTGATAATTAAATCATTTTCTATAAAAAGTAATAAATATCAAATAACTTTTAGTGTACTAGTAATTGTTATAGTTATTATTAATTCTTGACGCAGTATAGATAAAATAATTTTTAACAATTCATTCTAACATAATTTATTAATTATTGATAATTAAATCATTTTCTATAAAAAGTAATAAATATCAAATAACTTTTAGTGTACTAGTAATTGTTATAGTTATTATTAATTCTTGACGCAGTATAGATAAAATAATTTTTAACAATTCATTTTAATGATTAATGAATAAATGGATAATTAAATCATTTTCTATAAAAAGTAATAAATATCAAATAACTTTTAGTGTACTAGTAATTGTTATAGTTATTATTAATTCTTGACGCAGTATAGATAAAATAATTTTTAACAATTCATTCTAACATAATTTATTAATTATTGATAATTAAATCATTTTCTATAAAAAGTAATAAATATCAAATAACTTTTAGTGTACTAGTAATTGTTATAGTTATTATTAATTCTTGACGCAGTATAGATAAAATAATTTTTAACAATTCATTCTAACATAATTTATTAATTATTGATAATTAAATCATTTTCTATAAAAAGTAATAAATATCAAATAACTTTTAGTGTACTAGTAATTGTTATAGTTATTATTAATTCTTGACGCAGTATAGATAAAATAATTTTTAACAATTCATTTTAATGATTAATGAATAAATGGATAATTAAATCATTTTCTATAAAAAGTAATAAATATCAAATAACTTTTAGTGTACTAGTAATTGTTATAGTTATTATTAATTCTTGACGCAGTATAGATAAAATAATTTTAACAATTCATT
>NW_001861444.1:0-930 GCF_000209125.1 Entamoeba dispar SAW760
TTATTATATGTTTCCACTATTATTATATCTATTTTTGTTTTTATTCTATGTTATTGTTTGAATAGGGAACGTAGCTCAGTTGGTAGAGCGTAAGTCTCATAATCTTAAGGTCGTGAGTTCGATACTCACCGTTCCCACCTTTTTGTACATCTATATGACATCTATTACTATATTTTTACATCTATTAAACTTATATATTCCTTTTATTATACTTTTAGTGTACACTCTATTCTTTTATATTATCTATACTATTTTATACTATTTTATACTATCTTATACTACTTATACTACTTATAGTGTTTTATACTATGTAACTACTACTTCCTTTCCTTATATTCTTACTATCCCTATTAACTTTATTACCTTTATTACCTTTACTACCTTTACTACCTTTTATTATCTTTACTTTTGATATATGTGTTCTAGATATCATCCACCTCTGTACTTATGTACTTATCTGATAATGGGCATATGGCGCAATGGAAACGCATCAGACTTCGGATCTGAGGATTGCAGGTTCGATCCCTGCTATGCTCGTCTTTTTATCTATAACTTATCCTTATATTATATATACACCTTTATCTATACTATTATACTTATCCTATTTATATTATATATACTATACACTATTCTATTTATACACTATACTTTATATACTATTATTATTTTTATTATTTATAGACTATACACTATTCTATTATCTATACTTTATACTTTATACTTTATAGACTATAGACTATAGACTATTATTATATTTATACTTTATATTTTATATTTTATACTTTATATTTTATATTTTATACTTTATACTTTATAGACTATTATTATATCTATACTTTATACACTATAACCTATTATATAGATATACACTATATATATGTTTCACTATATATATCTATTTTGTTTTATCTATGTATGTTGATAGGACGT
>NW_001861443.1:0-286 GCF_000209125.1 Entamoeba dispar SAW760
CAACGTTAAAAAGATGAATAAAATCGTTCATTTATCATTACAACATCATTAAATAAAGAGTTGTTTAGAATTCAATTCTGAACAACTTTTACCTTATAAATTTTTATACTTTCGTTGACATTTTTTGAGATATGAATGATTATTTTTATTAAAGACTATTAAAAAATTATTTAATATCTTTATATCTCATTCTTTAAATTAAATTCTGTTTAACAATTATCTTAATCTGTATTAGTTATTATTCATGATTTATTTATTTTATTTTATCTTCATTATGTATTTCTTT
>NW_001861442.1:0-938 GCF_000209125.1 Entamoeba dispar SAW760
ATACCTTTTTATAATTATACCTCTTTAGTCTATTTCTTATTCTTTCATCGGTAGGCTCATATCAAGTAGGATACACCCGTTCCCATCCGAACACGGAAGTAAAGATGCTAGAGCGTGATCAGTACCATTATGTTCACACAGATGGGAACGTCAGGTAATCTACCTTTTTGTTTTTTATATTATCTATTTAAACTTATTATATATTATATATTATCTATTCTATATATTTTTACTTTATTCTTATTATTTTATATATATACACTATACTTATAACATATTTATCATATTTATTATATATATTATATATATTATATATATTATATTTATTATATTTATTATATATCCTATATGACCCTTTTCAGTCTTTCTGACTATTATGTTCGTTGGTTTCATGGTGTAGTTGGTTATCACATCACTTTTACGTAGTGAGGGTCCCCGGTTCAAACCCGGGTGGAACCATTTTATATTAGTACACAACTTTATATGTATATGTATATGTTTATTTCTTTAACTGTTTAACTGTTTAACTGTTTATCTTTATTTATTCATATCATCTTATATATATATATATATATGTATCTATATTATTATATATACTTCTACTTCTACTTCTACGACTATATATCTATCTATCTAAACCTTTCTATGTATCTATGTATCTATGTATGTATATTACTTATACTTTATACTTTATACTTTATACTTTATTATTATATATCCCTTATTTACCTTTTTTTTATAATTATACCTTTTTATAATTATACCTCTTTATAATTATACCTTTTTATAATTATACCTCTTTAGTCTATTTCTTATTCTTTCATCGGTAGGTTCATATCAAGTAGGATACACCCGTTCCCATCCGAACACGGAAGTAAAGATGCTTAGAGCCTGATCAGTACCATTATGTTCACACAGATGGGAACGTCAGGTAATCT
>NW_001861441.1:0-865 GCF_000209125.1 Entamoeba dispar SAW760
ACATCATCTTGACGTGGTGAGGGTCCCCGGATCGAACCCGGGTGAAACCATTTTATACTTATAGTAGATGTTTATACTTATAATGTATATCATTCCTTTATATATCTATTTTATATTTATATTTATATTTATATTTATATTTATACATCTATGTTTAATTATTTCAAAAACTATACCTATACCTATATTCTTATCCTTTATATATGTTTATTTATATGTATATATGTATATATGTTTATATAATCTACTTCTTTATATGTTATTATGTTATTATGTTATTATGTTATTAAGTATATATGTATATATGTTTATATGTTAATATATATATATGTTTATGTTATCTACTTCTTTATATATGTTTATGTTTATGTTTATGTTTATGTTTAATCTTTCCCCTTTTTATATTTCTATTATTTATTTATATACTTTCACTTTCTTATATACTCCCTTTTTACTTTTTACTTCCTTCTTTAACTTGTAAGCTTCCTTAGCTCAGCTGGTAGCAGCGTTAGACTGAAGTTCTAAAGGTCGTTGGTTCGAACCCGACAGGAAGCATACGCTTTTTAGACTTTATATTACTTATCATATCCTAGATATATTAGATATACTACTTATACTACTTATACTACTTATACTATTTTTATTATTTTTATTATTTTTATTATTTTTATTATCTTTATTATCTTTATTATCTTTACTATCTTTACTATCTTTACTATCTTTACTATCTTTACTACACCTTCCATCTTATCTTATGTATATAACTATATCACTATATTCCCTACCAACTTATTATTATATGTATATCTTATCATATGTATATATCACTATTCTTTAGTTACTTACTTATCTATATATAATATAT
>NW_001861440.1:0-986 GCF_000209125.1 Entamoeba dispar SAW760
ATAGTCATATAGATATAATAGATAGATAGGAAGTAGTTTGTCATATAGAATATAAATAGATAGAATAGTAAGGTGAATAGTCATATAGAATAAACATATAAAAAGAATAAAAATAAATAATATATGATAGAAATGGGTAGATATATAGAATAGGAAGTATAAAAATTAGAAGGATGTATAAGTATATAATATATAATATAGAATAGTCATAAAAATAGACTAAGTGTAAGAATAAAAATTATAGATATAGAGATTGATATAAATATAAATATAAATATAAATATATATATATATATATATAACACATAAAATTTAAGATATAAATATATGATAGTGTAAGATAATGATATAAAAGTACGACAATGGCAGGATTTGAACCTACGCCTCCATAGGAGAAGTGATTTCGAGTCACACGCCTTAGACCACTCGGCCACATTGTCATTAACCTTTAAATATAGAAAGGAAAGTGGTATAAAAGTCTAATAGATTATAGAAAGTGGTATAAAAATCTAATAGATTATAGAAAGTAGTATATAAGTCTAATAGATTATAGAAAGTAGTATAAGAAAGTAAGAAAATATAGGAAGGTAGTATAAGACTCTAATAGAATATAGAAAGTGGTATAAGACTCTAATAGAAACATACTAGATGATACAAAAATATAGAATATAGACAAGTATAAATATATAGAGAATAAAGATAAAGAGTAAGTGTGGTAGGATATGAACATAATAACATATCTAGTATAAGTAGTATACATAAAATAGATAAGTAGAGGAAAAGTATAAAGGATATAGTTATAGTAGTTATAGAATAAAACATATAGAAAAGATATAAAGTATAAAGTATAAGGTATAAGATATAAGATATAAGGTATAAAGTATAAGGTATAAAGTATAAGTTATAAGAGTATAGTATAGTATAGTATAGGTGGAAGTATAGTAGGAATATACTATAAAAGAGCAAGAGGTGGGGTTTGAACCCAC
>NW_001861439.1:0-978 GCF_000209125.1 Entamoeba dispar SAW760
AAATAAAAGAGAATATAAATGATGATAGAGTTTGTATTTGATAATAATATGAAATGAATAAGAGTTATCTTTTTATATAAGAATGGAATTATTTCATTGTATAAATTATTGAAAAATCATAGAGAATTAGTCTTTTATAGTTCTGAAAACACAAATTATAACATGAGTATGAACATTTCATTCAATAAATCATAAACTCTGATTGTTCAATTTTATGAATAGTTAAAAATTAATGAATCATTACAAACATCAACACACAACATGGAATTTATCATACTCATTTTTTATCATTCATGTAATAATTCTGTTTATTCTTTAACACTTTATTTCTCATTATCAAAACACAATTAATCAAACACCAATAATTTAAATGAAAACTAAATTAATTATCTCAACTTTAACCATTTTTGTGAATGAATGATAATCATATAGTATAATAAAGATTAATTGATAATATTATTTATTTTATAATAAATTTGATCATTAAAATATGAAATGAATATGATATTCATTTATGCTGTAATTTGTCAATAAAGAAATAATTCTAACACAACACCATCAATTGAATTATTATGTAAGTCAATAATAATATAACTATTGAAATTACAAATAAAATTAAATAATAAAAATAATAAAGAAATAAGAAATAGAAACAACACTATATGATAATTCCAATTAAATAAACAACTGAAATACACCCTAACAAAATTTTATTGTTTTTATTATTATTATTATTAACATTTTCATTTAATTTTGTTTATTAGTAGTATTTGATATATTAAACAATACTTGAATTGGAGTGAAGAATTGACAAAATGAAATATTTATACATTATTAATATTATTAAAACAAATAAATAGTATAACATATTAAAACAAGTAATGGTAATTTGTTGTAAAAGATTTGTGGTATTAACTTAAAGAATTTCTGTTACTAATTATCAATGATGTCATTAAATCTTATATACTTAATTGCGTC
>NW_001861438.1:0-942 GCF_000209125.1 Entamoeba dispar SAW760
CCGCGCTTAAGTAAATTTCATTACCTTGACATTCAGTAGCACTGGGGCAGAAATCACATTCTGTAATGAACCTTTTAGATTTATCAGAATGCTATGTTTTTATTAAACAGTCGGATTCCCCTAACCTTTAAAGTTCTGATTCGATTTTAATCCTTTTACAAGGAAATCACCAGAGCTACTCTTTCTTGCTAACTTACAGAGCTATGTTGCCGACTTCCCTTACCTGCGTTATTCTATTTAACTAAAGATTTTGCTTCTTGGAGACCTGTTGCGGTTATTAGTACGAGCAAAAGAATTCTTTAATTAGCTTTATGCTAAGATTCCCTTTAATTTTTATGAAGACTGCAAAAATACCACAATTCAATCATATGTTGAATTTCTTACAAAGCCAATAAATTCCACTTCTCTGATTGATTCATTTCAGTGGAGTTTACTTTTGTTAAGAAGAAAAGAGAACTCTTCCGTAGATTTTCACACTCCATTTTAAAGTTCATGATATGTTACCATTTTATTCGATTTAATCTTATTTCTAAGATTTAATCATTAATTCTCTTGATTAAGAACTATTAATCTTATTCCCTTTCAATCCTTATATTGACTATATGTCACTTATATATTTCTTAAGGATTTCCATCTGTAATTTAGGATCGATTCACCCTAATCCAAGTAATGTTGTTTAGGAACCTTTCTCCTCTTCAGTTCTAAGATGTTTTTTTCCTCTTCTTAGTATTTGCTACTACCACCAAGATCTGCACTAAGGACAGTTTCAATCTAAATTACTTTAAATCTTTACTACTTTTGTTGTCCTTACGCCATTTCGTTTCCTTACTCGTTAAAATGTCTTCATTTTAACGGTCGAGTATCAGTTAAGAAATTATAATGCCATCCATTTTCAGGACTCATTCATTCGATAGGTGAGTTGTTACACATTCCTTAGCGGTT
>NW_001861436.1:0-988 GCF_000209125.1 Entamoeba dispar SAW760
ATACACTATAAGCACTTGTGGTCCAATGGTATGACGTATCCCTGCCACGGATGAGACCCGGGTTCGATTCCCGGCAAGTGCACTTTTTATGCTCTTATACTTATGTATTATGACCCTTTAGACTAAAAAAAATATCATCTATACTATATATATTATATATATTATATATACTATAACTATGTATATATTATTATCTTATTCCTTATTCATTTCTACTTTTATCTTATTATACTTAAACCTCTTATTATTTAATCTCTTTATGTATACATCCTTTATATTATCCATATATATATTATATCTTATCTTTTATATATTATATATTATATATTATATATCTTCCTTTTTATATATTATATATTATATCTTATCTTTTATATATTATATATTATATCTTATATCTTATATATGTTTATAACTTTATATGTTTATGAGTTAGACTCCTTATTATTATCTTTCCACTTATTATTCCCTTCTATATCTTAGTATTTCTATCTTCTATATACTACTATCCTATTTTATTACTATACTTCTATTTTACTACTATACTATTCGACTATATATTACTTCTTTATTCTACTATTCGACTATTCTCTCCTGTTTATCTATACACTAGATTACTACTATAGTACTTTCCTATTCTACTATACTACTATACTACTATTCTACTATTCTACTATACTACTATACTACTATACTACTATACTACTATACTACTATTCTACTATTCTACTATTCTACTATACTGTTATTCTACTATTCTACTATACTGTTATTCTACTATACTACTATTCTACTATTCTACTATTCTCCTATTTCCTGACTATCTATACACTATAAGCACTTGTGGTCCAATGGTATGACGTATCCCTGCCACGGATGAGACCCGGGTTCGATTCCCGGCAGTGCACTTTTATGCTCTATACTATGTATATGACCCTTTAGACTAAAAAATATCATCTATACTATATATATATATATATATATATAC
>NW_001861435.1:0-802 GCF_000209125.1 Entamoeba dispar SAW760
ATGTTTGTATGTTTTGCTTATTAATATAAGCTCACATAGTACAGAGGTAGTACATCAGATTGTGGCTTTGATAACCCAGGTTCGATTCCTGGTGTGAGCATCTTTTTAGACTTAGTGTTCCTATTTATTATTTATGTACTTAATATATATATTTCAACTTTTATATCTTTTATATTTTTTATATCTTTTATATCTTTTATATTTTTTATTCCCTTTTTATACCTATTATTACCTATTATACCTATTATACCTTTCTATTTTTATACTTTTATACTTATTACTTATTACTTTATCCCTTATACCTTATACCTACTATCTACTATTTACTATCTATATCACCTTTTATTATATTTCTCTATTATGTGCCTAACTTACTATCTTATTTCTTCTATATCTTACTTTATATTTCTATATATACATTACTTCCTTTTATATTTATTATCTATTATTTCTATTCACAGTTTTACCTTATTATATTACTTATGTACTTTACTTATAAGTGTATCTATGTGTATTTCTATATGTGTATCTATGTGTATATGTATATGTGTATCTATGTGTATATGTATATGTGTATCTATGTGTATTTCTATATGTGTATCTATGTGTATATGTATGTGTATATGTATGTGTATATGTATGTGTATCTATATGTTTGTATGTTTTGCTTATTAATATAAGCTCACATAGTACAGAGGTAGTACATCAGATTGTGGCTTTGATAACCCAGGTTCGATTCCTGGTGTGAGCATCTTTTTAGACTTAGTGTTCCTATTTATTATTTATGTACTTAATATATATA
>NW_001861434.1:0-996 GCF_000209125.1 Entamoeba dispar SAW760
GGAATATAGAAATAAATACATACATAGATATATAAATAAAGATATATATAAATAAATAAATAAAGAAATATATATATATATATAAATAAAGAAATATATATATAATAGAATATAAAGGTTATAGAAGTTGAAAGGGATTAAAGTAAAGTAATCTAGTCAATAAAAAGACGAGCTTGGCAGGGATCGAACCTGCAATCCCCAGATTCGTAGTCTGATGCGTTTCCATTGCGCCACAAGCCCTATAACATTCATAAAATACTGGGAAGATAAAAAAAGGGATATATAAGTTATATAAATGTTATAAGTTATATAAATGTTATAAGTTATATAAATGATATAAGTTATATAAATGATATAAGTTATATAAATGATATAGATATGATATAGATATAGATATAGATATGATATATAAAAGACATAAGAAAGATAAGATATAAAATAAACAGACTAGGAATAATAATAAAAGTACATAGTCATATAATAATATAATAATATAAGAAAATATATGATAGTCATAGTCATAAGTAAGTAGGATAACGGTAGGTTCATATCAAGTAGGATACACCCGTTCCCATCCGAACACGGAAGTAAAGATGCTTAGAGCCTGATCAGTACCATTATGTTCACACAGATGGGAACGTCAGGTAATCTACCTTTTTGTTTTTATATAGAGAGTTTTTTTTTAAATAAAGGAATAAAGGAATAAAGGAATATAGAAATATAGAAATATAGAAATAAAGGAATATAGAAATAAATACATACATAGATATATAAATAAAGATATATATAAATAAATAAATAAAGAAATATATATATATATATAAATAAAGAAATATATATATAATAGAATATAAAGGTTATAGAAGTTGAAAGGGATTAAAGTAAAGTAATCTAGTCAATAAAAAGACGAGCTTGGCAGGGATCGAACCTGCAATCCCCAGATTCGTAGTCTGATGCGTTTCCATTGCGCCACAAGCCCTATAACATCATAAAATA
>NW_001861433.1:0-1022 GCF_000209125.1 Entamoeba dispar SAW760
GGAACGTCAGGTAATCTACCTTTTTGTTTTTATATAGAGAGTTTTTTTTTAAATAAAGGAATAAAGGAATAAAGGAATATAGAAATATAGAAATATAGAAATAAAGGAATATAGAAATAAATACATACATAGATATATAAATAAAGATATATATAAATAAATAAATAAAGAAATATATATATATATATAAATAAAGAAATATATATATAATAGAATATAAAGGTTATAGAAGTTGAAAGGGATTAAAGTAAAGTAATCTAGTCAATAAAAAGACGAGCTTGGCAGGGATCGAACCTGCAATCCCCAGATTCGTAGTCTGATGCGTTTCCATTGCGCCACAAGCCCTATAACATTCATAAAATACTGGGAAGATAAAAAAAGGGATATATAAGTTATATAAATGTTATAAGTTATATAAATGTTATAAGTTATATAAATGATATAAGTTATATAAATGATATAAGTTATATAAATGATATAGATATGATATAGATATAGATATAGATATGATATATAAAAGACATAAGAAAGATAAGATATAAAATAAACAGACTAGGAATAATAATAAAAGTACATAGTCATATAATAATATAATAATATAAGAAAATATATGATAGTCATAGTCATAAGTAAGTAGGATAACGGTAGGTTCATATCAAGTAGGATACACCCGTTCCCATCCGAACACGGAAGTAAAGATGCTTAGAGCCTGATCAGTACCATTATGTTCACACAGATGGGAACGTCAGGTAATCTACCTTTTTGTTTTTATATAGAGAGTTTTTTTTTAAATAAAGGAATAAAGGAATAAAGGAATATAGAAATATAGAAATATAGAAATAAAGGAATATAGAAAATAAATACATACATAGATATATAAATAAAGATATATATAAATAAATAAATAAAGAAATATATATATATATATAAATAAAGAAATATATATATAATAGAATATAAAGGGTATAGAAGTTGAAAGGGATTAAAGTAAAGTAATCTAGTCAATAAAAAAGACGAGCTTG
>NW_001861432.1:0-937 GCF_000209125.1 Entamoeba dispar SAW760
TCTCTCTAATTTATTATTTAAACAAACGTAAATGCTATATTCTCTCTTTATTATTCCTCTCATTATATAGTAGCATTAATTATTATTAATCATCCTTATTCTCTTAATGCTTTTATGGTAATGTATGTTTATGGTTTTATTTAATGAAGCTGTAAATATGTTTATAATTTATTTTAAGAATGCTTAACATAATTAAATACTACTCAAAATAGTTTTGTTTCTCGTGGGTTTTTTGAGACCCAAAACTATTTTGAATTTTCGAATTATTTAATTCGAAATTCTTCAACAGAAGATTTATTTCTTCTTTTCTCATCTGTCCTTTATTGGGTTTATACCCAATTTTTTGACATTTTAAATTTAAATATTATTAAGTCTTTTAATACCCTCTTTTATACTAGTTATTTTATTTGATATTAAAAATTATTAAAATATTATTTATTATATTTTACTGATACTTTAATGTATTTTCTAAAAGTAAAAATTCTAAAGATATTTCTTCTAAAAATAAGAAAATTTACTCTGAAAATGGGAATTCTTTCTTTTAAAAATAGAATTTTTGAATAATTAACAAAATTTTTTGAAAATAGTTTACTTTAAAAATAGAACATAATATGTCATAAAATTTTCCAAATTCGAAAATGAAGAAAATTACTTCCATAGAATTTTCAAAAATTTAAAAACAAAAAATTCAAGAATGATTTGAATTTATCTTATTTCTAAAAATAGAATAACAAAAAATTCATTAAAAATAGAAATTGTTATTAACTCAATTTTTATAACATTTTATAACAATAAATTACATGTACCAAAATATATAATAATATAATATTTCATACCACAAATAAATTACGTTCAAATTATATAAATATTTTTCAAGTGTTATATTAGTTAAAAATCATAATATTAAATATCTATTTTCTTAAAAGTATAATATCAA
>NW_001861431.1:0-993 GCF_000209125.1 Entamoeba dispar SAW760
TCTATTTAACTAAAGATTTTGCTTCTTGGAGACCTGTTGCGGTTATTAGTACGAGCAAAAGAATTCTTTAATTAGCTTTATGCTAAGATTCCCTTTAATTTTTATGAAGACTGCAAAAATACCACAATTCAATCATATGTTGAATTTCTTACAAAGCCAATAAATTCCACTTCTCTGATTGATTCATTTCAGTGGAGTTTACTTTTGTTAAGAAGAAAAGAGAACTCTTCCGTAGATTTTCACACTCCATTTTAAAGTTCATGATATGTTACCATTTTATTCGATTTAATCTTATTTCTAAGATTTAATCATTAATTCTCTTGATTAAGAACTATTAATCTTATTCCCTTTCAATCCTTATATTGACTATATGTCACTTATATATTTCTTAAGGATTTCCATCTGTAATTTAGGATCGATTCACCCTAATCCAAGTAATGTTGTTTAGGAACCTTTCTCCTCTTCAGTTCTAAGATGTTTTTTTCCTCTTCTTAGTATTTGCTACTACCACCAAGATCTGCACTAAGGACAGTTTCAATCTAAATTACTTTAAATCTTTACTACTTTTGTTGTCCTTACGCCATTTCGTTTCCTTACTCGTTAAAATGTCTTCATTTTAACGGTCGAGTATCAGTTAAGAAATTATAATGCCATCCATTTTCAGGACTCATTCATTCGATAGGTGAGTTGTTACACATTCCTTAGCGGTTTCCGACTTCCATGGCCACCGTCCTATTGTCAATATGAATGAATACCTTTTGTGGTACTCGTTATGTTTCTTTTTGGCACTTTATCTCGACGTTCGGTTCATCCCGCATCGCCAGTCCTGCTTACCAGACTTGGCCGATTCAAGTATGTTTATATTTAAATTCCTGAAGTGTATTTAACACTGAGATTCTTCTTTGTTTTTCATAGTTTGACAAGATGTGAGTGAAATACTCACCATTACACCTATCATTATCTTACAATCATACTATTAATACTTGACTTCTA
>NW_001861430.1:0-959 GCF_000209125.1 Entamoeba dispar SAW760
AGATACATAGAAAGGTTTAGATAGATAGATATATAGTCGTAGAAGTAGAAGTAGAAGTATATATAATAATATAGATACATATATATATATATATATAAGATGATATGAATAAATAAAGATAAACAGTTAAACAGTTAAACAGTTAAAGAAATAAACATATACATATACATATAAAGTTGTGTACTAATATAAAATGGTTCCACCCGGGTTTGAACCGGGGACCCTCACTACGTAAAAGTGATGTGATAACCAACTACACCATGAAACCAACGAACATAATAGTCAGAAAGACTGAAAAGGGTCATATAGGATATATAATAAATATAATAAATATAATATATATAATATATATAATATATATAATAAATATGATAAATATGTTATAAGTATAGTGTATATATATAAAATAATAAGAATAAAGTAAAAATATATAGAATAGATAATATATAATATATAATAAGTTTAAATAGATAATATAAAAAACAAAAAGGTAGATTACCTGACGTTCCCATCTGTGTGAACATAATGGTACTGATCAGGCTCTAAGCATCTTTACTTCCGTGTTCGGATGGGAACGGGTGTATCCTACTTGATATGAACCTACCGATGAAAGAATAAGAAATAGACTAAAGAGGTATAATTATAAAAAGGTATAATTATAAAGAGGTATAATTATAAAAAGGTATAATTATAAAAAAAAGGTAAATAAGGGATATATAATAATAAAGTATAAAGTATAAAGTATAAAGTATAAGTAATATACATACATAGATACATAGATACATAGAAAGGTTTAGATAGATAGATATATAGTCGTAGAAGTAGAAGTAGAAGTATATATAATAATATAGATACATATATATATATATATATAAGATGATATGAATAAATAAAGATAAACAGTTAAACAGTTAAACAGTTAAAGAATAACATATACATATACATATAAAGTTGTGTAC
>NW_001861429.1:0-936 GCF_000209125.1 Entamoeba dispar SAW760
GTTTCTATTCTCGGGATTAAATGTATTAATCTTACCTTAAATAGCTTTTATCATTCCATTATTATTGGATTTTTACTTTTAATTCACAATTAAATACTAAGATTTCTCTTAATATTCTCGTTTATTAATAATCACTATAAATGAAATAATTCTCTTGCTCTTAATAATTTCCTATATTACAAATTTCAATACAATCTTATTAAATATACTACTTATATATCTAATCTTTTTATATTTTTATTTATAATACATTCTACTATTTTTCTTATAAATTATCCGTTCACATATTACTCTTTCAAGCTCTTTTCACTCTTTTTCCAAAGTTCTTTTAAGTTTTCCTTCACAGTACTTCTTTGCTATCAGTTTTCCTGTAATATTTAGACTTTGATGAATACTATCACCTTTTCGATTTATACTTCCAAATAAATTTACTCTTTTCTAAACTATATTCTTTTCAAAATATATTTAAATTGACGAGGCTTTCACTCTCTCTGGCTCAGCATTCGTTCTGAATTCAATCTAAATTATCTCTTTTAAATATAATTTTTCTTTTAGTTACACTCTGAATAATTTAAGACTAGCCTCACACATTGCTGTATTCTTCTAACCTTTTTACAATTATCCATTTTTATCAACTTGGTCTTTTTCTTTTTCATTCGCCATTACTTAAGAAATCATTGTTATTTTTTCTTCCTTCCCTTATTGATATGCTTAAGTTAAGGGAGTCCTCTTACGATACTCAAATCTTTATTTATTAACTCACTTATAGATATCTGGTTAAAGCTCTTTACTTCTTCTCTCTTTTACCCACTAGCTACTTCTCACTTCTACTAATATTTGCTTTTAATATACTCTTTTATTTTGGATATGAATATCATATATACCTTGAAGTTCATAAGTATACTTTCAAGCATTCAAAGTTTGGATATTCACATT
>NW_001861428.1:0-972 GCF_000209125.1 Entamoeba dispar SAW760
CTAGTACACTAAAAGTTATTTGATATTTTTACTTTTTATAGAAAATGATTTAATTATCCATTTATTCATTAATCATTAAAATGAATTGTTAAAAATTATTTTATCTATACTGCGTCAAGAATTAATAATAACTATAACAATTACTAGTACACTAAAAGTTATTTGATATTTATTACTTTTTATAGAAAATGATTTAATTATCAATAATTAATAAATTATGTTAGAATGAATTGTTAAAAATTATTTTATCTATACTGCGTCAAGAATTAATAATAACTATAACAATTACTAGTACACTAAAAGTTATTTGATATTTATTACTTTTTATAGAAAATGATTTAATTATCAATAATTAATAAATTATGTTAGAATGAATTGTTAAAAATTATTTTATCTATACTGCGTCAAGAATTAATAATAACTATAACAATTACTAGTACACTAAAAGTTATTTGATATTTATTACTTTTTATAGAAAATGATTTAATTATCCATTTATTCATTAATCATTAAAATGAATTGTTAAAAATTATTTTATCTATACTGCGTCAAGAATTAATAATAACTATAACAATTACTAGTACACTAAAAGTTATTTGATATTTATTACTTTTTATAGAAAATGATTTAATTATCCATTTATTCAATTAGTAAAGTTAAAGACTATTTTAAATTAAAAAACTATATTATTTTATTATTTAAACTATTTCAATTCAAACATTAAAAAAATAAATAAAAAATCGTTCAATTAATCATTATAATATCATTAAATAAAAAGTTGTTTAGAATTCAATTCTGAACAACTTTTACCTTATAAATTTTTATACTTTCGTTGACATTTTTTGAGATATTAATAACTAATTGATAATATTAATAACCATAAAATAAAATATGACAAAAATTCTGTTAAAAAATTAAAATAATTATACTTTATTTTACCAATTTAATATTTAATGATAAAAAAGAAAGATA
>NW_001861427.1:0-939 GCF_000209125.1 Entamoeba dispar SAW760
CAATACTTCATCTTTTAATCTAAACAAATATTGAATGCTTGTGCTAATAATAATATTTGTTTTTGTTCAACTAAAACTCCTTTAGGTTCTTTAGTAGTACCAGATGTATACATAATAAATGCAAGGTCATTTGGTGCAACAGAAGGTATAGTTTCTTCATCCTCTTTACTTTCACTAAGTTCTTTGAACGTAGTATATTCTCCTTCAAAATGGCCATCAATACTAATAATTTTAATTTCTTTATTTAATTCAATTTTTCTCATCTTTATTCCTGTCTCTTCACTAACAATTAACCCAACACACTTTGTCTCTTCTAATGCAACTCTAACAGACTCTTCTCCTAATGTAGCATATACAGTAACAAGTGTAATTCCTTGTCTTGCACAAGCCAATGCCATAGCCATCCATTCAAATCTCGTTTCACAAAACATTCCTATTTTATCTCCTTTTTTAAATCCTTTAACTCTAAGACCATTAGAAATTCTACATATCAAATGATAAAATTCTTTTGAAGAATACCATACATAGGGAGACATTTCATATTGATATATTTCTTTTCTAATTTCTTTTCCATTACATTTTTCAATAATTGTTTTAGCGACAACTTTATTTTTAAGTTCTCTATATCCAATAAACTGTTTTTTATCTTTCTTATTAAATCCATTTACTAAATCAGCAATTGTCTCATTCCCTTGTGGCGTTGAATCAACCAATTTGTCTATTCCTGTATACCCTCTTAATACTCTAGTCTCTCCTTGTTTATTTTCTCCAACCCACTCTCCTTCTTTTTCTTTGTTATATTTTTTTGGCCTAATGAAGTAAAGAAGAACAAGTGTTACAATAATAATGAGTGATAAGGTATTAAGGATCATATGAAATATTGTATTTAAGTTCTCTTTCAAAGTTCATCTAATACTCTCAATAATTAAACCTAAAAGA
>NW_001861426.1:0-948 GCF_000209125.1 Entamoeba dispar SAW760
AGAAAAAATAAAAAAATGGTGAAAAAAGAACTAAGAACTGAAATAATATCATTCTAAGGAGACATACAGGATGAACAACAAATTAAAAAATAAGAGAGACTAATATACTAAGAAATATTAAGAGACTATTAGACTAATATACTAAGAGAATATTAAAAGATTACTAAGAGACTACTAGACTAATACGCTAAGAGATATTAAGAGACTATTAGACTAATACATAGGTGAGAATGTTAATGTTTGTATTATTTAATTTATAACAATATACTAACCAAATAGATTATTAGACTAAGAGATTTAAAAGACTACTAGACTATTATAAGATATTAAAAGACTACTAGACTACACAAGATATTAAAAGACTATTAATGTTTGTATTATTTAAACACAAAGAGATTATTAATGTTTGTATTATTTAATTTATAATTCTATACTAACCAAATAGATGAATAACTATGTATAATATAATAGTTTTGGGTCTCAAAAAACCCACGAGAAACAAAACTATTTTGAGTAGTATTTAATTATGTTAAGCATTCTTAAAATAAATTATAAACATATTTACAGCTTCATTAAATAAAACCATAAACATACATTACCATAAAAGCATTAAGAGAATAAGGATGATTAATAATAATTAATGCTACTATATAATGAGAGGAATAATAAAGAGAGAATATAGCATTTACGTTTGTTTAAATAATAAATTATGAGAGAATAGCACAGTTTGTCAATAAAATAATAAATAAAATAAGTATTCATAATATTTAGGGAGAATAATATAAGAGATAAACAGAATAAGTAATCTCATAGAAGAGATTAATTAAAGAAATAAGAAATGATTATTAAAAGAATTTAATATAATCATAATAGATATATGTTGTTAAGATGAAAGATTTAAAGAATAATATAGACTGATATAAGAAATTGTACTTGATCTACTATATA
>NW_001861425.1:0-929 GCF_000209125.1 Entamoeba dispar SAW760
TTCATTCTTTCTTAATTCTTTCTTCATTTTTCAATTTTCTAAATTCACTATCATTTTTGCTACGCTTGAAATCTTTGCATTAGAATCGGTCCAGAAACACAATATTTTGAAATCGTGTAAAATGTTCTTACTTTTATCAATTTCATTTCTTCATTCAATTCTTTCTTAATTCTTTCTTCATTTTTCAATTTCTAAATTCACTATCATTTTTGCTACGCTTGAAATCTTTGCATTAGAATCGGTCCAGAAACACAATATTTTGAAATCGTGTAAAATGCTCTTACTTTTTATCAATTCACTTCTTTATTATTAACATCATTTGTTTATTTCTTAATTTCATTTTGTTTCATTTTTATTTCCATTTTCATCTACTTTAATCTCTAAATTTATTTTTATCTCACTTGCATTTCCTCATTCTCAATTTCCTCATTCTTAGATTCCTCATTCTCAAGTTCTTCTTTCTTTAAATCCTTCATTTTTCTTTTAACTCCCATCTTTCGTTTTTGTTTTCGTTTTTCTTTTCCCTGTTCTTTTTCCTTCCATCTTTCGTTGTCCTTATGTTAATCAATACAATTCAACATGTTTCTTTTATTTTCTTTAAAAACTGTTCAACTGTACTGACAGGCTTACTGCCATCATTCAATGTATTTTGAATGATACGTATTTTATCAGGTTTCATTTAACTATCAATATTTTTCTTTCATTTATACAACTTTTGTTAGTTATTTATTAGAAAAAACTATTGTTTTACTTCATAAATTTATTAATAACTTCAAAGTTTTTCTAAAATTAGATAACGACTCAGATTATCCATACAAACAATATAGAATTATTCTAAAATAGAAACGATTCAGATTATCCATACAAATAATTTATAAAATTTCTAAAATAGAAACGATTCAGATATCCATACAACATGTCGCGAAATG
>NW_001861424.1:0-750 GCF_000209125.1 Entamoeba dispar SAW760
TTTAACTATTTCAATTCAAACGTTAAAAAGATGAATAAAATCGTTCAATTTATCATTACAACATCATTAAATAAAGAGTTGTTTAGAATTCAATTCTGAACAACTTTTACCTTATAAATTTTTATACTTTCGTTGACATTTTTTGAGATATTAATATAAAAAAATAATGATTAATATTAAAAAGAAATACATAATGAAGATAAAATAAAATAAATAAATCATGAATAATAACTAATACAGATTAAGATAATTGTTAAACAGAATTTAATTTAAAGAATGAGATATAAAGATATTAAATAATTTTTTAATAGTCTTTAATAAAAATAATCATTCATATCTCAAAAAATGTCAACGAAAGTATAAAAATTTATAAGGTAAAAGTTGTTCAGATATTAATTTTAAACAAGTGATTTATTAATAAAAATTTATAAAAAATGATACTTCTATCATGATTTTTTTGAGACACAAAAAATGACTTATCTTAAATATACATCGTTTTTCATATAATATAAAATAATAATTATAATACTGATATGTCAAATAAAATAATTGTTTTGTAGATAAAGTATTGAAGGACGTATAGATGAGTAGAGTCAATATTTTTTGTCACTGAGTCAATTTTATCATATCTCTGTAACAAGGTTGTTTTAATGAAAACTTATAAGGTAAAAAATGTTCTTGGAGGTAATCTGAAGACCTCATTTTTTAACAATTTTTTCATGATTATTTCATCATTTTATTTAACATAAT
>NW_001861423.1:0-222 GCF_000209125.1 Entamoeba dispar SAW760
GCTGAGTCAATTTTATCATATCTCTGTAACAAGGTTGTTTTAATGAAAACTTATAAGGTAAAAAATGTTCTTGGAGGTAATCTGAAGACCTCATTTTTTAACAATTTTTTCATGATTATTTCATCATTTTATTTAACATAATTATGTATGAGAAATGAATTGTTTAGAATTCAATTCTGAACAACTTTTACCTTATAAATTTTTATACTTTCGTCGTTGTTT
>NW_001861422.1:0-822 GCF_000209125.1 Entamoeba dispar SAW760
TATAAAGTAAAGATAATATAAGTCTAATAAGTAATATAAGTAATATAAATATAATAAGAATAAAGTCAAAGTCGCATATATACATGGTATAGTAATCCATTGTGGTGTAGTTGGTAACATACAAGCCTTTCACGTTTGTGCCCCGGGTTCGATTCCCGGCGATGGAATTTTTTAGCATTAATATAAAGTATAAGTAGTAATAATATAAAGTATAAGTAGTAATAATATAAAGTATAAGTAGTAATAATATAAAGTATAAGTAGTAATAATATAAAGTAAAGGTAGTAATAATATAAAGTAGATAAAGTATAGGTAATAATAAATAGATAGTAATAAGAAAATAATAAATGAGGAAGTATATAAAGAATATAAATATAAACATATATACATATATACATATATACATATATACATATATACATAATAACATAATAACATAATAACATAATAACATAATAACATAATAACATAATAACATATATAGTCATATAGTATAATAGTCATATATAGAATAACATAAGATGATAGGATTAATAAGAATAAAGATATCGATACCGACCATAGCTCAGTTGGTAGAGCGGAGGACTGTAGTTGTAGAATAGAATTCCTTAGGTCACTGGTTCGAATCCGGTTGGTCGGATCAGTTTTTATACTAATACATAGGTAAAGAACTAATATACTAATACATAGGTGTACAAGTAATATACTAATAGATAAATTTTTATACTAATAGTAATAGTAATAGTAATAGTAATAAATAGGAGTTTTATACTAATAGATAAGAATAGGTGTGAAAAGAAATAAATAAATATATATATATAT
>NW_001861421.1:0-897 GCF_000209125.1 Entamoeba dispar SAW760
CCTCCAAAAATAAAGTTTTATCAGAAATGGTGAGGTTGTAGCAGAGATATTAATTCAACAAATTTGTTGAAAAAAGGTGCACTTTTTATGATTTTAATATAAAGTACTATATATCAATTATCTTCAAAAGCACTCTGCAAAAAGATAAAAATTATTAATTGTGATCGTCATGTATTTGAGATATTAATTTATTCTATTTTTATCTAAACCAAATGAAAGAAGTTAAATGTCGTCAATTTTAATAAAAAGTACTAAGTATTAATCACATTAATATGCACTCTACAAAAAGATAAAAATTATTAATTCTGGTCGCTTTCTATCTGAGATAATTTTTGACATGTTTCTGTCTAAATTAGACGAAAGAAGTTAAATGCGTCTGATTTTAATAAAAAGTACTAGGTATCTAGTAACTTTATATGGAACCTCCAAAAAATAAAGTTTTATCAGAAATGGTGAGGTTGTAGATGAGATACAAGTTCAACAATTTTATTGAAAAAAGGTGCACTTTTTTGATTTTAATAAAAAGTACTAGGTATCCAATATCGTTCTGTGGATCCTCCAAAAAATAAAGTTTTATCAGAAATGGTGAGGTTGTAGCAGAGATATTAATTCAACAATTTTATTGAAAAAAGGTGCACTTTTTATGATTTTAATAAAAAGTACTAGGTATCCAATATCGTTCTGTGGATCCTCCAAAAAATAAAGTTTTATCAGAAATGGTGAGGTTGTAGCAGAGATATTAATTCAACAATTTTATTGAAAAAAGGTGCACTTTTTTGATTTTAATAAAAAGTACTAGGTATCCAATATCGTTCTGTGGATCCTCCAAAAATAAAGTTTTATCAGAAATGGTGAGTGTAGCAGAGATATTAATTCACAATTGTTGAAAAAGGTGCA
>NW_001861420.1:0-958 GCF_000209125.1 Entamoeba dispar SAW760
TTCTGCTTACTTATGCTTACTGAAAGCTTCCGTGGCTCAGTCGGCAGAGCGAACGGCTGTTAACCGTTAGGTCCTTGGTTCGATCCCAAGCGGAAGCGTCTTTTTTACTATTATTATTAACCTTTATGCTACTATTATTATTATTATCATCTTATTCACTTATTATTATATTATTATATTATATTATTATGTTCTTTTTTTATTCCCTTATTCCCTTATTCTTTCTCTTTAGTAGATATATTCTTATATTTCTATTTCTATTTATTATACTTATACATGTATATATGTATATATCTTTTTATACTTCCTTAGTATTTTACTTAGTATTTTACTTCCTATATCCTTATTAGATGTACCTACTTTATACTATTACCTATATGCTATTCTTATCCCTTTATACTATACTATTCTATTCCTCTTATACTATTCTTATCCCTTTATACCTTTATATTCTTATACTTTTATACTTTTATACTTTTATACCTATAACCATTTATACCTTTATACCTTTATACCTTTATACCTTTATACTTTATACTATTTCCTCTTATACCACCTATTCTTATTATAAAAATACGCCCCCCGTGGGGCTCGAACCCACGACCGCGCGGTTAAGAGCCGCGCGCTCTACCGACTGAGCTAGGAAGGCTCACAGATTATTAGTATTCTTGACTTCTAGACTATGACTATATTTATATATATTTTTATATTTATTTAAATTTTATTTTATTATTTATGTTTATTTTATATATGTAATGACTTATTATATTTATTCCTTTTTATTTCTATATTTCTTTATATATTATATATTACTTATTACTTATTACTTATTACTTATTTTATACCTATTATATATAGACTATCTTTACTATACCTTATTCTTATTTTTACTTTTTACTTTTTACTTTTTATTTCTTCTATGTATATATATATATTATATATGTACTTATGTACTTCT
>NW_001861419.1:0-872 GCF_000209125.1 Entamoeba dispar SAW760
TAGATAAAATAATTTTTAACAATTCATTTTAATGATTAATGAATAAATGGATAATTAAATCATTTTCTATAAAAAGTAATAAATATCAAATAACTTTTAGTGTACTAGTAATTGTTATAGTTATTATTAATTCTTGACGCAGTATAGATAAAATAATTTTTAACAATTCATTCTAACATAATTTATTAATTATTGATAATTAAATCATTTTCTATAAAAAGTAATAAATATCAAATAACTTTTAGTGTACTAGTAATTGTTATAGTTATTATTAATTCTTGACGCAGTATAGATAAAATAATTTTTAACAATTCATTCTAACATAATTTATTAATTATTGATAATTAAATCATTTTCTATAAAAAGTAATAAATATCAAATAACTTTTAGTGTACTAGTAATTGTTATAGTTATTATTAATTCTTGACGCAGTATAGATAAAATAATTTTTAACAATTCATTTTAATGATTAATGAATAAATGGATAATTAAATCATTTTCTATAAAAAGTAATAAATATCAAATAACTTTTAGTGTACTAGTAATTGTTATAGTTATTATTAATTCTTGACGCAGTATAGATAAAATAATTTTTAACAATTCATTCTAACATAATTTATTAATTATTGATAATTAAATCATTTTCTATAAAAAGTAATAAATATCAAATAACTTTTAGTGTACTAGTAATTGTTATAGTTATTATTAATTCTTGACGCAGTATAGATAAAATAATTTTTAACAATTCATTCTAACATAATTTATTAATTATTGATAATTAAATCATTTTCTATAAAAAGTAATAAATATCAAATAACTTTTAGTGTACTAGTAATTGTTATAGTTATTATTAATTCTGACGCAGTATAGAT
>NW_001861418.1:0-644 GCF_000209125.1 Entamoeba dispar SAW760
TTCTATTCTTTAACTATTCCGACTAACTTATTCACTCTTTTATATAACCTTTTATAACTTAAACTTACTTCTTTATTTTTTTTATATGTTATATATATATATTTTATTTATTTTATATCTTATATCCTTTTATATCTTTTATATCACTTTCCAGTGTTTATATGACTATTTATTGTTCTATATATGACTATAGATGCCATACTTTCTTATTATCTTACTATCATACTATCATACTATCATACTATCATACTATCATACTATCTTACTATCTTACTATATGTATCCTCTACTTATACACGAGATATACTATATCTTACTTTATCTATACTTTATGGATACTATATGTATAAAAAGTGAGGGCTAGAGGGATTGAACCACTGACCGGCTGATCTGGAGTCAGCTGCTCTGCCACTGAGCTAAGCCCCCTTCATCTATATTTAATCTATACTATATTCTTTTTATGTACTTCCCTTATATATTATATATTATATATTATTATATTTATTATATATATTATATGTATATATTCTACTTTATATATTATATATTATATCCTTTATATTCTATATTCTATTTTATATTCATGACTTATACTTATACTTATACTTATATCCTTTATTATTATATTCCTTTATTACTATATT
>NW_001861417.1:0-990 GCF_000209125.1 Entamoeba dispar SAW760
ATAATAGATGAATATGAAATAATAAGAAATATTATATATTTCAGAATGAAAAGAGGAGATAAAATAGAAGATATAATAAAATTAAATAAAAAAAAAAGAAGGAATAATGAATAGATTGTATAAATCAAGTTGAAAAAGAATAAATAAAGAAGAAATTAAAAAATGAATGATAAAGAAGAAAAAAGAAAGATAAAAAGAAATAATAAAAATATAAAAGATAAATTTCAAGAAGAAAACAACAATAAATGGAGAAATAAGAAAATAATGAAAATTTAAAAAGATTTGAAGATAAAATGACAAACCAAAAGAAAACAATTAATATTATAAATAAAATATATATTCAAATAAAGAAAAAGTAACAAACAATGGAATAAAGAAAGTAATATGAACCATGAACCAAAATATTTAATGTATAGTATTTGTAATAAAATATCAACAATAAATCATATCATTCTCAATTGTATAATCACTAAAAAATCACAAATGAATAAACATGATAAAATGAATATATATGGATTACTTTAAAGATTAAATAAGAAATATATTCAGTGAAGAAATATGAAAAAGAAGAAAATACAAAGAAATTAATAATAAGAAAAGAAGAATTAGGAAAAAAAGAAGAATAAAAATAAAATACTTATGATTTTGAATCAACAAATAATAAATAAAAATGATAAGAATATCTAAAAAGACCAAATATTTATGTAAGAGATTTAAAGAAAGAGGATTAATTATAGATATAACAATAATAAGAGATAAGAATATAAGTAAAACATTTACAAATAAAATAAATATATGAAATTACATAAATATATTAGAAAAATAGAAAGATTAATAAGAGTAATAATAATCTTAGTTGTAATAACATTGATTAATAAATAAAGAATTAATTTTATTAAGAAGTGAAAGAATTAAAATTGGAATACAAATTACTTAAAGATATGTTATATCAATATGAAAAAATAAGAATACTAAGTAGTCATATGAGAT
>NW_001861416.1:0-408 GCF_000209125.1 Entamoeba dispar SAW760
GGAATAAAGTAATAAAGTAATAAAGGAATAAAGTATAAAAAGAATATAGTAATATAGTAATAAAGGAATAAAGTATAAAAGGAATAAAGTATAAAAGGAATAAAGTATAAAAGGAATAAAGTATAAAAGGAATATAGTAATAAAGGAATATAATAATAAAGGATATAAGTATAAGTATAAGTATAAGTCATGAATATAAAATAGAATATAGAATATAAAGGATATAATATATAATATATAAAGTAGAATATATACATATAATATATATAATAAATATAATAATATATAATATATAATATATAAGGGAAGTACCTAAAAAGAATATAGTATAGATTAAATATAGATGAAGGGGGCTTAGCTCAGTGGCAGAGCAGCTGACTCCCGATCAGCCGGTCCGTGGTTCAATCC
>NW_001861415.1:0-824 GCF_000209125.1 Entamoeba dispar SAW760
TTTATATTTATTTCATTTCAATTTCATCAACAGATATAATCATTTAATACAGAAAACGAAGTAGAAAGATATAACTCATAATTTACAAATATGTTATTCTCATATTTAATCACAAATATTTACATCTAATAATATTTTCTACTATTTTTTACCTTTTAAACAATTAACAAGAATTAATTTGCAACATGATAATTCATTTCAATGATCTATCAAACATAAACACCAAGTTTTAAACAAACAATGAATACAATCATTACATTTAGACATCAACTCTGAAATAATTAACAAGTTCACAAAACATTAAAATAATATAAAGATGAATACGAATAAAATGCATAATTTCGTGACCAATAAATTATTATTCATAAATAACAATATGAATAATAAAAAATAAATAAAATACATAAATATGAATATGATAGAAATAAAAGAATAAGATATATAAATTATTGATAAAAATAATATAAATTATCAACATCAATCATCATAAAGAATAATTAAAATAATTTATGAATAATAATAAAATAACAAAAGAAATATAATTAAAATATGAAATTAAAATATAAAATGATGAAATAAAATAAAATATAAATACAATTAATTATAAAAACATTTAAATTTAATTATAATAATTTAATATTCATTTTCATGTTAAATAGATAATAATAATATTAATAATCAAATAATAATAAATAATAAATAAATTTATAGAGAATAAATAATAAATAATATTTTATTATTTAATTCATTATTTCATTGTTTTATATTTATTTTATTTATTCAATTATATTATTTATATTTATTTTATTTAATTTGAAATATTT
>NW_001861414.1:0-950 GCF_000209125.1 Entamoeba dispar SAW760
AATAAGTAGATATGATATATCAAGTGATATAGACAAAGATATATATATATATATATAGATAAAGGATATAGATAGTGATATAGATAAAGGTTATATATAAATATATATAGATAAGTAAGTAACTAAAGAATAGTGATATATACATATGATAAGATATACATATAATAATAAGTTGGTAGGGAATATAGTGATATAGTTATATACATAAGATAAGATGGAAGGTGTAGTAAAGATAATAAAGATAATAAAGATAATAAAGATAATAAAGATAATAAAGATAATAAAGATAAAAAAATTAATAAAAATAGTATAAGTAGTATAAGTAGTATATCTAATATATCTAGGATATAATAAGTAATATAAAGTCTAAAAAGCGTATGCTTCCTGTCGGGTTCGAACCAACGACCTTTAGAACTTCAGTCTAACGCTGCTACCAGCTGAGCTAAGGAAGCTTACAAGTTAAAGAAGGAAGTAAAAAGTAAAAAGGGAGTATATAAGAAAGTGAAAGTATATAAATAAATAATAGAAATATAAAAAGGGGAAAGAATAAACATAAACATAAACATATATAAAGAAGTAGATAACATAAACATATATATAATAACATAATAACATAATAACATATATATAATAACATAATAACATAATAACATATAAACATAATAACATATAAACATAATAACATATAAACATATAAAGAAGTAGATAATATATACATATATACATATATACAAATAAAGAAATAAACATATACATATATATATATATATAAACATATATAAAGGATAAGAATATAGTTATAGTTATAGTTATAGTTATAGGTATAGTTTTTGTTTTATATAAACATAGATGTATAAATATAAATATATATATAAATAAGAAATATATGATATATAAAGTGATGATATACATAATAAATATATATAATAAGTTTAAAGAAGTAGTTTAAG
>NW_001861413.1:0-973 GCF_000209125.1 Entamoeba dispar SAW760
TCATTCAAACATTAAAAAAATAAATAAAAAATCGTTCAATTAATCATTATAATATCATTAAATAAAAAGTTGTTTAGAATTCAATTCTGAACAACTTTTACCTTATAAATTTTTATACTTTCGTTGACATTTTTTGAGATATTAATAACTAATTGATAATATTAATAACCATAAAATAAAATATGACAAAAATTCTGTTAAAAAATTAAAATAATTATACTTTATTTTACCAATTTAATATTTAATGATAAAAAAGAAAGATAATTAATTATATTAAAATGTTAAAAATGAGTAAAAATTTAACCATAAAATAAAATATGACAAAAATTCTGTTAAAAAATTAAAATAATTATACTTTATTTTACCAATTTAATGAAAAAACAGAAAAGATAATTAATTATATTAAAATGTTAAAAAAGAATAAAAGGAATAAAAAGAAATAAATTTAATAATTTTAATGAATATAGGATGAAAAAAAGAATTGATAATACATTTTAAAATAAGTTTTATATAAATTTAAATAGAAATTACGGTTAAGTCTCAGCAAATCGTTTCATTCAATACCCGAGAGTATTGATTAAGAAACTCTAAAGCTTACAACACCGATTTCTGATGCCATCGTCTATAAGCAACAGTTATGCTTTGAATTTTGTTAACTCAGTATTCACTACCCTTTTGATAGAGTAATACACGAGATAATAAATACAACGTATATAATTTTCAATTGTACTAAAGTAACAAGAAAAAGACAAAGTATTCATCTAGACGAAATTCTGGCTTGAGAGGCTTTCAGCCATTATTTCAACACGTGTTAGATTCTCAACACTATTTGATCAAATAATTGAATAATCCAGTGGCGTGACACAACGGTTCCTCTCGTACTGAGTTGTGCTACTATCTAAATACTTTGAAGATCTACCGAAACGGTAGGTAAACTAACCTGTCTCACGACGGTCTAACCCAGCTCACGTCC
>NW_001861412.1:0-921 GCF_000209125.1 Entamoeba dispar SAW760
ACTACTATAGTACTTTCCTATTCTACTATACTACTATACTACTATTCTACTATTCTACTATACTACTATACTACTATACTACTATACTACTATACTACTATTCTACTATTCTACTATTCTACTATACTGTTATTCTACTATTCTACTATACTGTTATTCTACTATACTACTATTCTACTATTCTACTATTCTCCTATTTCCTGACTATCTATACACTATAAGCACTTGTGGTCCAATGGTATGACGTATCCCTGCCACGGATGAGACCCGGGTTCGATTCCCGGCAAGTGCACTTTTTATGCTCTTATACTTATGTATTATGACCCTTTAGACTAAAAAAAATATCATCTATACTATATATATTATATATATTATATATACTATAACTATGTATATATTATTATCTTATTCCTTATTCATTTCTACTTTTATCTTATTATACTTAAACCTCTTATTATTTAATCTCTTTATGTATACATCCTTTATATTATCCATATATATATTATATCTTATCTTTTATATATTATATATTATATATTATATATCTTCCTTTTTATATATTATATATTATATCTTATCTTTTATATATTATATATTATATCTTATATCTTATATATGTTTATAACTTTATATGTTTATGAGTTAGACTCCTTATTATTATCTTTCCACTTATTATTCCCTTCTATATCTTAGTATTTCTATCTTCTATATACTACTATCCTATTTTATTACTATACTTCTATTTTACTACTATACTATTCGACTATATATTACTTCTTTTATTCTACTATTCGACTATTCTCTCCTGTTTATCTATACACTAGATTACTACTATAGTACTTTCCTATTCTACTATACTACTATACTACTATTCTACTATTCTACTATACTACTATACTACTATACTACTATACTACTATA
>NW_001861411.1:0-1018 GCF_000209125.1 Entamoeba dispar SAW760
GTTGGTGGAGTGATTTGTCAGGTTAATTCCGGTAACGAACGAGACTGAAACCTATTAATTAGTTTTCTGCCTATAAGACAGAAATGTTCGCAAGAACAGGTGCGTAAGTACCACTTCTTAAAGGGACACATTTCAATTGTCCTATTTTAATTGTTAGTTATCTAATTTCGATTAGAACTCTTTTAACGTGGGAAAAAGAAAAAGGAAGCATTCAGCAATAACAGGTCTGTGATGCCCTTAGACATCTTGGGCCGCACGCGCGCTACAATGGAGTTACTAGAGAGCATTTTATCATTTACACCTTATTTATTAGGCTATGTCTAATAGGTAGGGATAGTAAGTGGTGTACCGAGATTGAAATAGTTAAGGAAAACTCAAAAGAACGTACATGACAGGGATAAATGATTGGAATTATTTGTTTTGAACGAGGAATTCCTTGTAATATCGAGTCATTAACTCGAGATGAATACGTCCCTGCCCTTTGTACACACCGCCCGTCGCTCCTACCGATTGAATAAAGAGGTGAAATTCTAGGATTCTGTCTTATAGATAGAAAAATGGATTTAAATCTCCTTATTTAGAGGAAGGAGAAGTCGTAACAAGGTTTCCGTAGGTGAACCTGCGGAAGGATCATTAAAAGAAAAGAAATAATCTTTTAAAATAAAACAAGAAATTTATAGAATAAGATAATCTACAAAGAAAATAATAAAAGTAAGAATAAAAGGAATTAGAATATAAGAAGAAAGAAAAAGTATAATAAAATATTACTTTGGATAGTTTAGTTTCCTGTGCGATGAAGAACGCAATGAATTGCGATAAGTGATAGGAACAATAAAATGTGAATATCCAAACTTTGAATGCTTGAAAGTATACTTATGAACTTCAAGGTATATATGATATTCAATATCCAAAATAAAAGAGTATATTAAAAGCAAATATTAGTAGAAGTGAGAAGTAGCTAGTGGGTAAAAGAGAGAAAGAAGTAAAGAGCTTTACCAGATATCTATAAGTGAGTTAT
>NW_001861410.1:0-897 GCF_000209125.1 Entamoeba dispar SAW760
ATACTTTCGTTGACATTTTTTGAGATATGAATGATTATTTTTATTAAAGACTATTAAAAAATTATTTAATATCTTTATATCTCATTCTTTAAATTAAATTCTGTTTAACAATTATCTTAATCTGTATTAGTTATTATTCATGATTTATTTATTTTATTTTATCTTCATTATGTATTTCTTTTTAATATTAATCATTATTTTTTTATATTAATATCTCAAAAAATGTCAACGAAAGTATAAAAATTTATAAGGTAAAAGTTGTTCAGAATTGAATTCTAAACAATTCATTTCTCATACATAATTATGTTAAATAAAATGATGAAATAATCATGAAAAAATTGTTAAAAAATGAGGTCTTCAGATTACCTCCAAGAACATTTTTTACCTTATAAGTTTTCATTAAAACAACCTTGTTACAGAGATATGATAAAATTGACTCAGTGACAAAAAATATTGACTCTACTCATCTATACGTCCTTCAATACTTTATCTACAAAACAATTATTTTATTTGATATATCAGTATTATAATTATTATTTTATATTATATGAAAAACGATGTATATTTAAGATAAGTCATTTTTTGTGTCTCAAAAAAATCATGATAGAAGTATCATTTTTTATAAATTTTTATTAATAAATCACTTGTTTAAAATTAATATCTGAACAACTTTTACCTTATAAATTTTTATACTTTCGTTGACATTTTTTGAGATATTAATATAAAAAAATAATGATTAATATTAAAAAGAAATACATAATGAAGATAAAATAAAATAAATAAATCATGAATAATAACTAATACAGATTAAGATAATTGTTAAACAGAATTTAATTTAAAGAATGAGATATAAAGATATAAATAATTTTTTATAGTCTTTATAAAATAATCATTCAT
>NW_001861409.1:0-968 GCF_000209125.1 Entamoeba dispar SAW760
TACTTTTTATAGAAAATGATTTAATTATCCATTTATTCATTAATCATTAAAATGAATTGTTAAAAATTATTTTATCTATACTGCGTCAAGAATTAATAATAACTATAACAATTACTAGTACACTAAAAGTTATTTGATATTTATTACTTTTTATAGAAAATGATTTAATTATCAATAATTAATAAATTATGTTAGAATGAATTGTTAAAAATTATTTTATCTATACTGCGTCAAGAATTAATAATAACTATAACAATTACTAGTACACTAAAAGTTATTTGATATTTATTACTTTTTATAGAAAATGATTTAATTATCAATAATTAATAAATTATGTTAGAATGAATTGTTAAAAATTATTTTATCTATACTGCGTCAAGAATTAATAATAACTATAACAATTACTAGTACACTAAAAGTTATTTGATATTTATTACTTTTTATAGAAAATGATTTAATTATCCATTTATTCATTAATCATTAAAATGAATTGTTAAAAATTATTTTATCTATACTGCGTCAAGAATTAATAATAACTATAACAATTACTAGTACACTAAAAGTTATTTGATATTTATTACTTTTTATAGAAAATGATTTAATTATCAATAATTAATAAATTATGTTAGAATGAATTGTTAAAAATTATTTTATCTATACTGCGTCAAGAATTAATAATAACTATAACAATTACTAGTACACTAAAAGTTATTTGATATTTATTACTTTTTATAGAAAATGATTTAATTATCAATAATTAATAAATTATGTTAGAATGAATTGTTAAAAATTATTTTATCTATACTGCGTCAAGAATTAATAATAACTATAACAATTACTAGTACACTAAAAGTTATTTGATATTTATTACTTTTTATAGAAAATGATTTAATTATCCATTTATTCATTAATCATTAAAATGAATTGTTAAAAATTATTTTATCTATACTGCGTCAAGAATAATAATA
>NW_001861408.1:0-950 GCF_000209125.1 Entamoeba dispar SAW760
CTATACCTATAACTATACCTATCCAACTTATACTCTCTATGTTTCTTATATGTATATTACTTATTTCTACTACTTATTATCAACTATACACCTATCCTATACTATATCCTTATTATCTTATATGTTTATATTCCTATTTCACTATATTACTATATTACTATTTGACTATATGACTATATTCCTATTTGACTATATTACTATATTCCTATATTACTATTTGACTATATTACTATTTGACTATATGACTATATGTGTTTGTAGAGTATGTATGTATGCTTATTATTTATGTTATATAAATCTCTTAGTGTTCCTATGTGTATAACTTCTATTATTTATGTTCTTATTTTATTATTTTATTATTTTATTATGTTATTATTTTATTATGTTATTATTTTATTATGTTATTATGTTCTTATTTTATTATCCATGCTATTATGTTCTTATTTTATTATCCTATTATGTTATTATGTTATTATGTTCTTATTTTATTATGTTCTTATGTTCTTATGTTATTATGTTATTATGTTATTATGAGTGTGTTCAATATCATCATCCCTTACCTATTTCTACTATAACCGATTGGCCTTGTTAGCTCAGTCGGAAGAGCATCAGCCTTCTAAGCTGAGGGTCGCAGGTTCGAGCCCTGCATGAGGCGCCTTTTTATCATCCATATCTATAACTATAACTATACCTATAACTATACCTATCCAACTTTATACTCTCTATGTTTCTTATATGTATATTACTTATTTCTACTACTTATTATCAACTATACACCTATCCTATACTATATCCTTATTATCTTATATGTTTATATTCCTATTTCACTATATTACTATATTACTATTTGACTATATGACTATATTCCTATTTGACTATATTACTATATTCCTATATTACTATTTGACTATATTACTATTTGACTATATGACTATATGTGTTTGTAGAGT
>NW_001861407.1:0-883 GCF_000209125.1 Entamoeba dispar SAW760
ATTGTTTATTGATAAAATTCAACCACAAATCATTGACGCTTTTATTGATCATTATTACAGATATATTCCATTACATGTCTCTTCAACACCATCTCCGTTAGTAAAAAGAGTAAAAGTTCTTTGTGCAAATTTGGTGGAATCAAAATTAACAGAAGATGAGATCAATCAACAAATGAATACTTTAATGTGTTTGATTGTTTGTTTAACAAAGACATTTCCTGAATCTCCAGTAGATTTCCCTGGATTATTTCCTTATGGCCTTTCTGTTCCACCATCACCAGATTGTCTCACATATTATTTTAATGTTGTTCAAGCAACAAACAATTTTACATTTGTACTACCAATGGTATATTCGTTGAGTTTCTTCATTAAAAAAAATATAGAAGATTATTATTTTATTCTTTTAAGAAAAGTACATTTATACGCACATTCAGTAGGACCAAACACAAATTTTTTTCAAGAACAGTTAAATATTATTGCTAATGATTCAAACAAGCAACAGTACTCAATCCTTTTGAATGGTTTTATTAGAATTATTGCATGTCTAAGTATTGAAGAACGTAAGTACTTTTTTGAATTTATTAAGAAAAATTCAAAAAACACTAATATTATAGAACCAATTATTGATGGACTATCTTCATTACAACTATCAAGATTTTATATTCAAGAATTTATTCTTGAAAGTGGACTTTCTTATTATATTCGTCAGATAGTAATTAGTTCAACTGGAACATTTAGAATTAAAACATTAAAATATTTAGTTCAACTAATGAGAGATAATGATGTTTTAAAATATTTTAAGACAACAGAACCTAATAATTTCTTTTCTAGTGTGATTAGAAGTATTTCAAACAAAGAAGAATTTGAATTATCAATTGAATTT
>NW_001861406.1:0-671 GCF_000209125.1 Entamoeba dispar SAW760
TCATTTTCTATAAAAAGTAATAAATATCAAATAACTGTTTAGTGTACTAGGTAATTGTTATAGTTATTATTAATTCTTGACGCAGTATAGATAAAATAATTTTTAACAATTCATTCTAACATAATTTATTAATTATTGATAATTAAATCATTTTCTATAAAAAGTAATAAATATCAAATAACTTTTAGTGTACTAGTAATTGTTATAGTTATTATTAATTCTTGACGCAGTATAGATAAAATAATTTTTAACAATTCATTCTAACATAATTTATTAATTATTGATAATTAAATCATTTTCTATAAAAAGTAATAAATATCAAATAACTTTTAGTGTACTAGTAATTGTTATAGTTATTATTAATTCTTGACGCAGTATAGATAAAATAATTTTTAACAATTCATTCTAACATAATTTATTAATTATTGATAATTAAATCATTTTCTATAAAAAGTAATAAATATCAAATAACTTTTAGTGTACTAGTAATTGTTATAGTTATTATTAATTCTTGACGCAGTACATTTGAGATATTAATAATTATTAAAATAATAGTGTTCTATTTATAGATTATTTTTTGTTATTCATTGTAGAAATAACATTTTTTAAATCAAGATTTTATGAAGTATAAGTTATTTATTTTTAAATCAACATTTTTCAAAAAATCTTTT
>NW_001861405.1:0-775 GCF_000209125.1 Entamoeba dispar SAW760
GGATCCTCCAAAAAATAAAGTTTTATCAGAAATGGTGAGGTTGTAGCAGAGATATTAATTCAACAATTTTATTGAAAAAAGGTGCACTTTTTATGATTTTAATATAAAGTACTAGGTATCCAATATCGTTCTGTGGATCCTCCAAAAAATAAAGTTTTATCAGAAATGGTGAGGTTGTAGCAGAGATATTAATTCAACAATTTTATTGAAAAAAGGTGCACTTTTTTGATTTTAATAAAAAGTACTAGGTATCCAATATCGTTCTGTGGATCCTCCAAAAAATAAAGTTTTATCAGAAATGGTGAGGTTGTAGCAGAGATATTAATTCAACAAATTTATTGAAAAAAGGTGCACTTTTTTGATTTTAATAAAAAGTACTAGGTATCCAATATCGTTCTGTGGATCCTCCAAAAAATAAAGTTTTATCAGAAATGGTGAGGTTGTAGCAGAGATATTAATTCAACAAATTTGTTGAAAAAAGGTGCACTTTTTATGATTTTAATATAAAGTACTATATATCAATTATCTTCAAAAGCACTTTGCAAAAAGATAAAAATTATTAATTGTGATCGTCATGTATTTGAGATATTAATTTATTCTATTTTTATCTAAACCAAATGAAAGAAGTTAAATGTCGTCAATTTTAATAAAAAGTACTAAGTATTAATCACATTAATATGCACTCTACAAAAAGATAAAAATTATTAATTCTGGTCGTTTTCTATTTGAGATAATTTTTGACATGTTTCTGTCTAAATTAGACGAAAGAAGTTAA
>NW_001861404.1:0-826 GCF_000209125.1 Entamoeba dispar SAW760
TAAGATATATATATAATAGAATATAAAGGTTATAGAAGTTGAAAGGGATTAAAGTAAAGTAATCTAGTCAATAAAAAGACGAGCTTGGCAGGGATCGAACCTGCAATCCCCAGATTCGTAGTCTGATGCGTTTCCATTGCGCCACAAGCCCTATAACATTCATAAAATACTGGGAAGATAAAAAAAGGGATATATAAGTTATATAAATGTTATAAGTTATATAAATGTTATAAGTTATATAAATGATATAAGTTATATAAATGATATAAGTTATATAAATGATATAGATATGATATAGATATAGATATAGATATGATATATAAAAGACATAAGAAAGATAAGATATAAAATAAACAGACTAGGAATAATAATAAAAGTACATAGTCATATAATAATATAATAATATAAGAAAATATATGATAGTCATAGTCATAAGTAAGTAGGATAACGGTAGGTTCATATCAAGTAGGATACACCCGTTCCCATCCGAACACGGAAGTAAAGATGCTTAGAGCCTGATCAGTACCATTATGTTCACACAGATGGGAACGTCAGGTAATCTACCTTTTTGTTTTTATATAGAGAGTTTTTTTTTAAATAAAGGAATAAAGGAATAAAGGAATATAGAAATATAGAAATATAGAAATAAAGGAATATAGAAATAAATACATACATAGATATATAAATAAAGATATATATAAATAAATAAATAAAGAAATATATATATATATATAAATAAAGAAATATATATATAATAGAATATAAAGGTTATAGAAGTTGAAAGGGATTAAAGTAAAGTAATCTAGTCAATAAAAAGACGAGCTTG
>NW_001861403.1:0-958 GCF_000209125.1 Entamoeba dispar SAW760
GAGAGCAATATTAGTAGAAGTGAGAAGTAGCTAGTGGGTAAAAGAGAGAAGAAGTAAAGAGCTTTAACCAGATATCTATAAGTGAGTTAATAAATAAAGATTTGAGTATCGTAAGAGGACTCCCTTAACTTAAGCATATCAATAAGGGAAGGAAGAAAAAATAACAATGATTTCTTAAGTAATGGCGAATGAAAAAGAAAAAGACCAAGTTGATAAAAATGGATAATTGTAAAAAGGTTAGAAGAATACAGCAATGTGTGAGGCTAGTCTTAAATTATTCAGAGTGTAACTAAAAGAAAAATTATATTTAAAAGAGATAATTTAGATTGAATTCAGAACGAATGCTGAGCCAGAGAGAGTGAAAGCCTCGTCAATTTAAATATATTTTGAAAAGAATATAGTTTAGAAAAGAGTAAATTTATTTGGAAGTATAAATCGAAAAGGTGATAGTATTCATCAAAGTCTAAATATTACAGGAAAACTGATAGCAAAGAAGTACTGTGAAGGAAAACTTAAAAGAACTTTGGAAAAAGAGTGAAAAGAGCTTGAAAGAGTAATATGTGAACGGATAATTTATAAGAAAAATAGTAGAATGTATTATAAATAAAAATATAAAAAGATTAGATATATAAGTAGTATATTTAATAAGATTGTATTGAAATTTGTAATATAGGAAATTATTAAGAGCAAGAGAATTATTTCATTTATAGTGATTATTAATAAACGAGAATATTAAGAGAAATCTTAGTATTTAATTGTGAATTAAAAGTAAAAATCCAATAATAATGGAATGATAAAAGCTATTTAAGGTAAGATTAATACATTTAATCCCGAGAATAGAAACTCTTGAAGAAGTAAATTATCTACCCGTCTTGAACACGGACCAAGGAGTCTAACATGGATGCGATGAGATAGCACGAAAGCTATAACATGAAGAGAAACGAAAACTATGACTTTC
>NW_001861402.1:0-892 GCF_000209125.1 Entamoeba dispar SAW760
ACTGTTGCTTATAGACGATGGCATCAGAAATCGGTGTTGTAAGCTTTAGAGTTTCTTAATCAATACTCTCGGGTATTGAATGAAACGATTTGCTGAGACTTAACCGTAATTTCTATTTAAATTTATATAAAACTTATTTTAAAATGTATTATCAATTCTTTTTTTCATCCTATATTCATTAAAATTATTAAATTTATTTCTTTTTATTCCTTTTATTCTTTTTTAACATTTTAATATAATTAATTATCTTTTCTGTTTTTTCATTAAATTGGTAAAATAAAGTATAATTATTTTAATTTTTTAACAGAATTTTTGTCATATTTTATTTTATGGTTAAATTTTTACTCATTTTTAACATTTTAATATAATTAATTATCTTTCTTTTTTATCATTAAATATTAAATTGGTAAAATAAAGTATAATTATTTTAATTTTTTAACAGAATTTTTGTCATATTTTATTTTATGGTTATTAATATTATCAATTAGTTATTAATATCTCAAAAAATGTCAACGAAAGTATAAAAATTTATAAGGTAAAAGTTGTTCAGAATTGAATTCTAAACAACTTTTTATTTAATGATATTATAATGATTAATTGAACGATTTTTTATTTATTTTTTTAATGTTTGAATTGAAATAGTTTAAATAATAAAATAATATAGTTTTTTAATTTAAAATAGTCTTTAACTTTACTAATTGAATAAATGGATAATTAAATCATTTTCTATAAAAAGTAATAAATATCAAATAACTTTTAGTGTACTAGTAATTGTTATAGTTATTATTAATTCTTGACGCAGTATAGATAAAATAATTTTTAACAATTCATTTTAATGATTAATGAATAAATGGATAATTAAATCATTTTTCTATAAAAAGTAATAAATATC
>NW_001861401.1:0-984 GCF_000209125.1 Entamoeba dispar SAW760
ATGACTATATGTGTTTGTAGAGTATGTATGTATGCTTATTATTTATGTTATATAAATCTCTTAGTGTTCCTATGTGTATAACTTCTATTATTTATGTTCTTATTTTATTATTTTATTATTTTATTATGTTATTATTTTATTATGTTATTATTTTATTATGTTATTATGTTCTTATTTTATTATCCATGCTATTATGTTCTTATTTTATTATCCTATTATGTTATTATGTTATTATGTTCTTATTTTATTATGTTCTTATGTTCTTATGTTATTATGTTATTATGTTATTATGAGTGTGTTCAATATCATCATCCCTTACCTATTTCTACTATAACCGATTGGCCTTGTTAGCTCAGTCGGAAGAGCATCAGCCTTCTAAGCTGAGGGTCGCAGGTTCGAGCCCTGCATGAGGCGCCTTTTTATCATCCATATCTATAACTATAACTATACCTATAACTATACCTATCCAACTTTATACTCTCTATGTTTCTTATATGTATATTACTTATTTCTACTACTTATTATCAACTATACACCTATCCTATACTATATCCTTATTATCTTATATGTTTATATTCCTATTTCACTATATTACTATATTACTATTTGACTATATGACTATATTCCTATTTGACTATATTACTATATTCCTATATTACTATTTGACTATATTACTATTTGACTATATGACTATATGTGTTTGTAGAGTATGTATGTATGCTTATTATTTATGTTATATAAATCTCTTAGTGTTCCTATGTGTATAACTTCTATTATTTATGTTCTTATTTTATTATTTTATTATTTTATTATGTTATTATTTTATTATGTTATTATTTTATTATGTTATTATGTTCTTATTTTATTATCCATGCTATTATGTTCTTATTTTATTATCCTATTATGTTATTATGTTATTATGTTCTATTTATATGTCTATGTCTATGTATATGTATAGTATAGAGTGTTTCAATATCATCATCC
>NW_001861400.1:0-834 GCF_000209125.1 Entamoeba dispar SAW760
ATTCACGTAGCACGTCAAAGACACCACATTTCCCTAAAATATTTCCTTCCTTCGATTCCACCAGTTATGGATTTGTTATAATGTTGTATTTAGTTAGAAAAACATCATAATCAATGCTACAAGAATACCAGTGTTTATTAATTACAATGACAGATATCATTGATAATAAACGAATGGGTATTTATAAAGATGGTATTATTACTTGTTATGATACAAGTATTATTTGATAATATAAGAAAGATTATCAAAAGAAAAGGGTCAAGTGGTTGATTCTAAAAAGAATATTAACTCATAGCAATACAGTGCAACTATATACTCTCCTTAAAATAATAAAATAAAGAAGAAATTTAATATTCATCAAAATCAAATAAAAATTAAATAATTAATATTTAAATAATTGATGTTTAAAATATTCTATTCCATATCAAATAAAAGAGAAAATGAAATTGTCATAATTCAACAACTAAAATCAAAGAATAAAATAATAAATGATGAACAAATACTTTTAAAAGAAATGGATTAATTAATCTCCCCTGAGCAAGTAACAATAGAAGATATTTCTATTAATACTTAATTATCTACTTTTTATTTTATTCTTCTCTTTTATTTGAGTACTTCTATTCCTATTTTCCTATCTTTTCTTCTTATATCTTTATTTTCTTTTCTATTTATGTTTTTACTATTTCTTATTTATGTTTTATTATGACAATATATCTTGACACTTCTTATTTTATTTTATATTTTATTTATATTATTTCTTGTTCTTTAATGATTTAAATCTTGTGTGTTTAATTTCAATTTATCTCTCTATTTATTTTATCTATATATCTCTTT
>NW_001861399.1:0-930 GCF_000209125.1 Entamoeba dispar SAW760
CAATATTTTGAAATCGTGTAAAATGTTCTTACTTTTATCAATTTCATTTCTTCATTCAATTCTTTCTTAATTCTTTCTTCATTTTTCAATTTCTAAATTCACTATCATTTTTGCTACGCTTGAAATCTTTGCATTAGAATCGGTCCAGAAACACAATATTTTGAAATCGTGTAAAATGCTCTTACTTTTTATCAATTCACTTCTTTATTATTAACATCATTTGTTTATTTCTTAATTTCATTTTGTTTCATTTTTATTTCCATTTTCATCTACTTTAATCTCTAAATTTATTTTTATCTCACTTGCATTTCCTCATTCTCAATTTCCTCATTCTTAGATTCCTCATTCTCAAGTTCTTCTTTCTTTAAATCCTTCATTTTTCTTTTAACTCCCATCTTTCGTTTTTGTTTTCGTTTTTCTTTTCCCTGTTCTTTTTCCTTCCATCTTTCGTTGTCCTTATGTTAATCAATACAATTCAACATGTTTCTTTTATTTTCTTTAAAAACTGTTCAACTGTACTGACAGGCTTACTGCCATCATTCAATGTATTTTGAATGATACGTATTTTATCAGGTTTCATTTAACTATCAATATTTTTCTTTCATTTATACAACTTTTGTTAGTTATTTATTAGAAAAAACTATTGTTTTACTTCATAAATTTATTAATAACTTCAAAGTTTTTCTAAAATTAGATAACGACTCAGATTATCCATACAAACAATATAGAATTATTCTAAAAATAGAAAACGATTCAGATTATCCATACAAATAATTTATAAAATTTCTAAAAATAGAAAACGATTCAGATTATCCATACAAACATGTCGCCGAAAATGCCGAATATTTGTTGGTACCACGTCATCCTTTTCGGCAATCGAGCTTTACATCTTAAATTTTGGTCTAGTGTTATCCGATGGTTTTCTAGCTT
>NW_001861398.1:0-981 GCF_000209125.1 Entamoeba dispar SAW760
ATGAGATATAAAGATATTAAATAATTTTTTAATAGTCTTTAATAAAAATAATCATTCATATCTCAAAAAATGTCAACGAAAGTATAAAAATTTATAAGGTAAAAGTTGTTCAGAATTGAATTCTAAACAACTCTTTATTTAATGATGTTGTAATGATAAATTGAACGATTTTATTCATCTTTTTAACGTTTGAATTGAAATAGTTTAAATAATAAAATAATATAGTTTTTTAATAGAAAAGATTTTTTGAAAAATGTTGATTTAAAAATAAATAACTTATACTTCATAAAATCTTGATTTAAAAAATGTTATTTCTACAATGAATAACAAAAAATAATCTATAAATAGAACACTATTATTTTAATAATTATTAATATCTCAAATGTACTGCGTCAAGAATTAATAATAACTATAACAATTACTAGTACACTAAAAGTTATTTGATATTTATTACTTTTTATAGAAAATGATTTAATTATCAATAATTAATAAATTATGTTAGAATGAATTGTTAAAAATTATTTTATCTATACTGCGTCAAGAATTAATAATAACTATAACAATTACTAGTACACTAAAAGTTATTTGATATTTATTACTTTTTATAGAAAATGATTTAATTATCAATAATTAATAAATTATGTTAGAATGAATTGTTAAAAATTATTTTATCTATACTGCGTCAAGAATTAATAATAACTATAACAATTACTAGTACACTAAAAGTTATTTGATATTTATTACTTTTTATAGAAAATGATTTAATTATCAATAATTAATAAATTATGTTAGAATGAATTGTTAAAAATTATTTTATCTATACTGCGTCAAGAATTAATAATAACTATAACAATTACTAGTACACTAAAAGTTATTTGATATTTATTACTTTTTATAGAAAATGATTTAATTATCAATAATTAATAAATTATGTTAGAATGAATTGTTAAAATTATTTTATCTATACTGCGTCAGAATTAA
>NW_001861397.1:0-897 GCF_000209125.1 Entamoeba dispar SAW760
GACTATATATGTTATTATGTTATTATGTTATTATGTTATTATGTTATTATGTTATTATGTTATTATGTATATATGTATATATGTATATATGTATATATGTATATATGTTTATATTTATATTCTTTATATACTTCCTCATTTATTATTTTCTTATTACTATCTATTTATTATTACCTATACTTTATCTACTTTATATTATTACTACCTTTACTTTATATTATTACTACTTATACTTTATATTATTACTACTTATACTTTATATTATTACTACTTATACTTTATATTATTACTACTTATACTTTATATTAATGCTAAAAAATTCCATCGCCGGGAATCGAACCCGGGGCACAAACGTGAAAGGCTTGTATGTTACCAACTACACCACAATGGATTACTATACCATGTATATATGCGACTTTGACTTTATTCTTATTATATTTATATTACTTATATTACTTATTAGACTTATATTATCTTTTACTTTATTACTCTATGCTTATGTATATATCTATATGTTTATATTTCTTTATATGTATATTATATATTATATATTATTATTATTATTATTATTATTATTATGTTCTTCTATATTATATTTATATTTATATTTATGTTTATGTTTATGTTTATTATTATTTATGTCTATGTACTTTCCTATATACATCCTTATATATATATATATATTTATTTATTTCTTTTCACACCTATTCTTATCTATTAGTATAAAACTCCTATTTATTACTATTACTATTACTATTACTATTAGTATAAAAATTTTATCTATTAGTATATTACTTGTACACCTATGTATTAGTATATTAGTTCTTTACCTATGTATTAGTATAAAAACTGATCCGACCAACCGGATTCGAACCCAGTGACCTAAGGAATTCTATT
>NW_001861396.1:0-994 GCF_000209125.1 Entamoeba dispar SAW760
GTATGGTCACAAGGGCTGAAACTTAAAGGAATTGACGGAAGGGCACACCAGGAGTGGAGCCTGCGGCTTAATTTGACTCAACACGGGAAAACTTACCAAGACCGAACAGTAGAAGGAATGACAGATTAAGAGTTCTTTCATGATTTATTGGGTAGTGGTGCATGGCCGTTCTTAGTTGGTGGAGTGATTTGTCAGGTTAATTCCGGTAACGAACGAGACTGAAACCTATTAATTAGTTTTCTGCCTATAAGACAGAAATGTTCGCAAGAACAGGTGCGTAAGTACCACTTCTTAAAGGGACACATTTCAATTGTCCTATTTTAATTGTTAGTTATCTAATTTCGATTAGAACTCTTTTAACGTGGGAAAAAGAAAAAGGAAGCATTCAGCAATAACAGGTCTGTGATGCCCTTAGACATCTTGGGCCGCACGCGCGCTACAATGGAGTTACTAGAGAGCATTTTATCATTTACACCTTATTTATTAGGCTATGTCTAATAGGTAGGGATAGTAAGTGGTGTACCGAGATTGAAATAGTTAAGGAAAACTCAAAAGAACGTACATGACAGGGATAAATGATTGGAATTATTTGTTTTGAACGAGGAATTCCTTGTAATATCGAGTCATTAACTCGAGATGAATACGTCCCTGCCCTTTGTACACACCGCCCGTCGCTCCTACCGATTGAATAAAGAGGTGAAATTCTAGGATTCTGTCTTATAGATAGAAAAATGGATTTAAATCTCCTTATTTAGAGGAAGGAGAAGTCGTAACAAGGTTTCCGTAGGTGAACCTGCGGAAGGATCATTAAAAGAAAAGAAATAATCTTTTAAAATAAAACAAGAAATTTATAGAATAAGATAATCTACAAAGAAAATAATAAAAGTAAGAATAAAAGGAATTAGAATATAAGAAGAAAGAAAAAGTATAATAAAATATTACTTTGGGATAGTTTAAGTTTCCCTGTGCGATGAAGAACGCAACGAATTGCGAT
>NW_001861395.1:0-720 GCF_000209125.1 Entamoeba dispar SAW760
ATTCAATTCTGAACAACTTTTACCTTATAAATTTTTATACTTTCGTGTGACATTTTTTGAGATATTAATATAAAAAAATAATGATTAATATTAAAAAGAAATACATAATGAAGATAAAATAAAATAAATAAATCATGAATAATAACTAATACAGATTAAGATAATTGTTAAACAGAATTTAATTTAAAGAATGAGATATAAAGATATTAAATAATTTTTTAATAGTCTTTAATAAAAATAATCATTCATATCTCAAAAAATGTCAACGAAAGTATAAAAATTTATAAGGTAAAAGTTGTTCAGATATTAATTTTAAACAAGTGATTTATTAATAAAAATTTATAAAAAATGATACTTCTATCATGATTTTTTTGAGACACAAAAAATGACTTATCTTAAATATACATCGTTTTTCATATAATATAAAATAATAATTATAATACTGATATATCAAATAAAATAATTGTTTTGTAGATAAAGTATTGAAGGACGTATAGATGAGTAGAGTCAATATTTTTTGTCACTGAGTCAATTTTATCATATCTCTGTAACAAGGTTGTTTTAATGAAAACTTATAAGGTAAAAAATGTTCTTGGAGGTAATCTGAAGACCTCATTTTTTAACAATTTTTTCATGATTATTTCATCATTTTATTTAACATAATTATGTATGAGAAATGAATTGTTTAGAATTCAATTCTGAACAACTTTTACCTTATAA
>NW_001861394.1:0-838 GCF_000209125.1 Entamoeba dispar SAW760
GATGTCGGCTCTTCCTATCCATTTCAAGCAGAATTGAAAAAAGGTATGATTGTTCACCATTTAATAGGGAACGTGAGCTGGGTTTAGACCGTCGTGAGACAGGTTAGTTTTACCCTACCGTTTCGGTAGATCTTCAAAGTATTTAGATAGTAGCACAACTCAGTACGAGAGGAACCGTTGTGTCACGCCACTGGATTATTCAATTATTTGATCAAATAGTGTTGAGAATCTAACACGTGTTGAAATAATGGCTGAAAGCCTCTCAAGCCAGAATTTCGTCTAGATGAATACTTTGTCTTTTTCTTGTTACTTTAGTACAATTGAAAATTATATACGTTGTATTTATTATCTCGTGTATTACTCTATCAAAAGGGTAGTGAATACTGAGTTAACAAAATTCAAAGCATAACTGTTGCTTATAGACGATGGCATCAGAAATCGGTGTTGTAAGCTTTAGAGTTTCTTAATCAATACTCTCGGGTATTGAATGAAACGATTTGCTGAGACTTAACCGTAATTTCTATTTAAATTTATATAAAACTTATTTTAAAATGTATTATCAATTCTTTTTTTCATCCTATATTCATTAAAATTATTAAATTTATTTCTTTTTATTCCTTTTATTCTTTTTTAACATTTTAATATAATTAATTATCTTTTCTGTTTTTTCATTAAATTGGTAAAATAAAGTATAATTATTTTAATTTTTTAACAGAATTTTTGTCATATTTTATTTTATGGTTAAATTTTTACTCATTTTTAACATTTTAATATAATTAATTATCTTTCTTTTTTATCATTAAATATTAAATTGGTAAAATAAAGTATAATTATTTAA
>NW_001861393.1:0-630 GCF_000209125.1 Entamoeba dispar SAW760
TCTTGGTAGTCCTCGATACTACCAACTGATTGATAGATCAGAAATTCTCATTGGTTACTTGTTAAACACTGTGTGTTCTACAATTGTCGTGGCATCCTAACTCACTTAGAATGTCATTTCTCAATTTACTTACATAAATTGGCCACTTTGTACTAATACAAATTGGATCGTCTCAAGTATTATCTTTATCATTCACAAAGCTATCCTTGTACTTTACTAACCAAAGAAACTATTACTGTTATAATGAGCCGTCCGCAGTTTCATCCTACTTGGTCTTTATACTTACACATGCATGGCTTAATCTTTAACATCAGCATATAATACTGGCAGGATCAACCAGATATTTTATTCTTCTTCCTTTTTAAAAGGAAGGATTCTTTATTCTTACTTCTCTTTTGTATTTATATCCATTTTTCCTTTCTTTATTCTCCTACTTTTGACTTCTTTTTTATTTACTAATTATACTAAAAAACAAACTTATATTATTTAAATCTGTTCTGTCATCTAATTACTTTTATATAGTTAGATCAAGTACAATTTTCTTTATATTCAGTCTTAAATTTATTTCTTTAAATTCTTTCATTCTTAACAACATATATCTATTATGATTATATTAAATTCTTTTAATAA
>NW_001861392.1:0-994 GCF_000209125.1 Entamoeba dispar SAW760
GAAATTGACCAAAAATGTCTCATTTTCACGAAATCAAATATGTAATCTAGGACCATCAGAGATGCAAAGATTTTAATTTCGTGAAAAATGACGAGGTTTTTGGCCATTCAAAAAAAAATGAAAAATCTAAAAACAAAAAGAGAGAAAAAATTGAGGATGAAAATTGACCAAAAAATGTCTCATTTTTCACGAAATTCAAGTATGTTAATCTACTACCCAGTGTGATACACATACTTGAATTTCGTGAAGAATTATGACATCTTGGTGGAAACCCATGTCAATAAAAAAAAGAGAAAAAAAATGAAGAATAGGGTTAATAGGGTTAAATAGAAAAGAGAAAAAAAATTAGAAAAAATAAAAAAATGGTGAAAAAAGAACTAAGAACTGAAATAATATCATTCTAAGGAGACATACAGGATGAACAACAAATTAAAAAATAAGAGAGACTAATATACTAAGAAATATTAAGAGACTATTAGACTAATATACTAAGAGAATATTAAAAGATTACTAAGAGACTACTAGACTAATACGCTAAGAGATATTAAGAGACTATTAGACTAATACATAGGTGAGAATGTTAATGTTTGTATTATTTAATTTATAACAATATACTAACCAAATAGATTATTAGACTAAGAGATTTAAAAGACTACTAGACTATTATAAGATATTAAAAGACTACTAGACTACACAAGATATTAAAAGACTATTAATGTTTGTATTATTTAAACACAAAGAGATTATTAATGTTTGTATTATTTAATTTATAATTCTATACTAACCAAATAGATGAATAACTATGTATAATATAATAGTTTTGGGTCTCAAAAAACCCACGAGAAACAAAACTATTTTGAGTAGTATTTAATTATGTTAAGCATTCTTAAAATAAATTATAAACATATTTACAGCTTCATTAAATAAAACCATAAACATACATTACCATAAAAGCATTAAGAGAATAAGGATGATTAATAATAATTAATGCTAC
>NW_001861391.1:0-659 GCF_000209125.1 Entamoeba dispar SAW760
ATACTAAAAGAATAAATTATATTTTCATTTATATTAATAATTTATTAGAAAATAATTTTTAAATAATAAAAACTAAGAATACTTATACTTTTCATTGGAAATAATAATAATAATAATAATAATAATAATAATAATAATAATAATAATAATAATAATAATAATATAAAAGAAAAAGAAGAAATCAAAATAAAACATAGAATAATAAAGTTAATAAGAAATAGATAATAAAAAAGATATAAAAATAGAATAAGATAATAATTAAGAAATAGAAAAAATTTAAATATATAAAGAAGAAAATATTTAAATAAAACTCACTGTCATACTTCACAAATTATTAAGAAATTTGTAAAGTATGACAGTGAGTTTTATTTAAATATTTTCTTCTTTATATATTTAAATTTTTTCTATTTCTTAATTATTATCTTATTCTATTTTTATATCTTTTTTATTATCTATTTCTTATTAACTTTATTATTCTATGTTTTATTTTGATTTCTTCTTTTTCTTTTATATTATTATTATTATTATTATTATTATTATTATTATTATTATTATTATTATTATTATTATTATTTCCAATGAAAAGTATAAGTATTCTTAGTTTTTATTATTTAAAAATTATTTTCTAATAAATTATTAATATAAATGAAAATATAATT
>NW_001861390.1:0-843 GCF_000209125.1 Entamoeba dispar SAW760
TTCTCTAATGCTTTTATGGTAATGTATGTTTATGGTTTTATTTAATGAAGCTGTAAATATGTTTATAATTTATTTTAAGAATGCTTAACATAATTAAATACTACTCAAAATAGTTTTGTTTCTCGTGGGTTTTTTGAGACCCAAAACTATTATATTATACATAGTTATTCATCTATTTGGTTAGTATAGAATTATAAATTAAATAATACAAACATTAATAATCTCTTTGTGTTTAAATAATACAAACATTAATAGTCTTTTAATATCTTGTGTAGTCTAGTAGTCTTTTAATATCTTATAATAGTCTAGTAGTCTTTTAAATCTCTTAGTCTAATAATCTATTTGGTTAGTATATTGTTATAAATTAAATAATACAAACATTAACATTCTCACCTATGTATTAGTCTAATAGTCTCTTAATATCTCTTAGCGTATTAGTCTAGTAGTCTCTTAGTAATCTTTTAATATTCTCTTAGTATATTAGTCTAATAGTCTCTTAATATTTCTTAGTATATTAGTCTCTCTTATTTTTTAATTTGTTGTTCATCCTGTATGTCTCCTTAGAATGATATTATTTCAGTTCTTAGTTCTTTTTTCACCATTTTTTTATTTTTTCTAATTTTTTTTCTCTTTTCTATTTAACCCTATTAACCCTATTCTTCATTTTTTTTCTCTTTTTTTTATTGACATGGGTTTCCACCAAGATGTCATAATTCTTCACGAAATTCAAGTATGTGTATCACACTGGGTAGTAGATTAACATACTTGAATTTCGTGAAAAATGAGACATTTTTTGGTCAATTTTCATCCTCAATTTTTTCTCTCTTTTTGTTTTTAGATTTT
>NW_001861389.1:0-959 GCF_000209125.1 Entamoeba dispar SAW760
TTTTTATCATCCATATCTATAACTATAACTATACCTATAACTATACCTATCCAACTTTATACTCTCTATGTTTCTTATATGTATATTACTTATTTCTACTACTTATTATCAACTATACACCTATCCTATACTATATCCTTATTATCTTATATGTTTATATTCCTATTTCACTATATTACTATATTACTATTTGACTATATGACTATATTCCTATTTGACTATATTACTATATTCCTATATTACTATTTGACTATATTACTATTTGACTATATGACTATATGTGTTTGTAGAGTATGTATGTATGCTTATTATTTATGTTATATAAATCTCTTAGTGTTCCTATGTGTATAACTTCTATTATTTATGTTCTTATTTTATTATTTTATTATTTTATTATGTTATTATTTTATTATGTTATTATTTTATTATGTTATTATGTTCTTATTTTATTATCCATGCTATTATGTTCTTATTTTATTATCCTATTATGTTATTATGTTATTATGTTCTTATTTTATTATGTTCTTATGTTCTTATGTTATTATGTTATTATGTTATTATGAGTGTGTTCAATATCATCATCCCTTACCTATTTCTACTATAACCGATTGGCCTTGTTAGCTCAGTCGGAAGAGCATCAGCCTTCTAAGCTGAGGGTCGCAGGTTCGAGCCCTGCATGAGGCGCCTTTTTATCATCCATATCTATAACTATAACTATACCTATAACTATACCTATCCAACTTTATACTCTCTATGTTTCTTATATGTATATTACTTATTTCTACTACTTATTATCAACTATACACCTATCCTATACTATATCCTTATTATCTTATATGTTTATATTCCTATTTCACTATATTACTATATTACTATTTGACTATATGACTATATTCCTATTTGACTATATACTATATTCCTATATACTATTTGACTATATTACTATTTGACTATATGAC
>NW_001861388.1:0-944 GCF_000209125.1 Entamoeba dispar SAW760
CGTCTCTATATCTAGTTTATGTATATGTATGTACTTTATGTTATATCTAACCTATTGTGGTCTCTATATTCTATTTACTTTATGTTATATTGTAAGCATTTGTGGTCTAAGGGCAGAATTCCACCCTTCCAAGGTGGAGATCCGGGTTCGAGTCCCGGCAAATGCACTTTTATATGTTTCAACTATGTTCTAGTATATTAGAGTATCTTATATTATTATTATATTATTATATGACTATATTATTATATTAATATATTAATATATTATTATATGTATTTATTAATATTATATGTTTATATGACTATATGACTATATTCCTTTTATGTACTACTACCTATTTTATCATGTGTATATATTATACCATTCTTTATACCTTATAGTCTTTACACTTATTTATGCTATGTATTAATCTATTAATCTATTAATCTATTAATGTGTTATACGTTTATATTCTTATAGCAATAAATTATATACATAAGGCTGTATACTATATACTTCTAGTATATCGGTATAATAAGTTGATAAGTAAAGTAGACTATATTGTACTTTATGTTATATTCTAAGGTTTTGACGTCTCTATATTCTAGTTTATGTTATATTGTATTGTACTTTATGTTATATTCTAACCTATTGTGGTCTCTATATTCTATTTTACTTTATGTTATATTGTAAGCATTTGTGGTCTAAGGGCAGAATTCCACCCTTCCAAGGTGGAGATCCGGGTTCGAGTCCCGGCAAATGCACTTTTATATGTTTCAACTATGTTCTAGTATATTAGAGTATCTTATATTATTATTATATTATTATATGACTATATTATTATATTAATATATTAATATATTATTATATGTATTTATTAATATTATATGTTTATATGACTATATGACTATATTCCTTTTATGTACTACTACCTATTTTATCATGTGTATATATTATACCATCTT
>NW_001861387.1:0-316 GCF_000209125.1 Entamoeba dispar SAW760
TTTTCTTATATTATTATATTATTATATGACTATGTACTTTTATTATTATTCCTAGTCTGTTTATTTTATATCTTATCTTTCTTATGGCTTTTATATATCGTATCTATATCTATATCTATATCATATCTATATCATTTATATAACTTATATCATTTATATAACTTATATCATTTATATAACTTATAACATTTATATAACTTATAACATTTATATAACTTATATATCCCTTTTTTTATCTTCCCAGTATTTTATGAATGTTATAGGGCTTGTGGCGCGATGGAAACGCATCAGACTACGAATCTGGGGATTGCAGGTT
>NW_001861386.1:0-548 GCF_000209125.1 Entamoeba dispar SAW760
AATTTGTAATATAGGAAATTATTAAGAGCAAGAGAATTATTTCATTTATAGTGATTATTAATAAACGAGAATATTAAGAGAAATCTTAGTATTTAATTGTGAATTAAAAGTAAAAATCCAATAATAATGGAATGATAAAAGCTATTTAAGGTAAGATTAATACATTTAATCCCGAGAATAGAAACTCTTGAAGAAGTAAATTATCTACCCGTCTTGAAACACGGACCAAGGAGTCTAACATGGATGCGAATGAGAATAGCAGGAAAGCTATAACATGAAGAGAAAACGAAAAACTATGAGAGTGTAGAAATACATTTAGCAATAGTATCTTTCAATAGAAGAAGTAAATATGTTAGGACCCGAAAGATGGTGAACTATACTTGAACGGATTGAAGCCGAAGGAAACTTTGGTGGAAGATTCACGCAGTGTTAACGTGCAAATTACTTGTCATATTTGAGTATAGGGGCGAAAGACTCATCGAACTATCTAGTAGCTGGTTCCACCTGAATATTCCCTTAGGAAGGTCAAAGTATTAATAGTATTGTTG
>NW_001861385.1:0-867 GCF_000209125.1 Entamoeba dispar SAW760
ATTTTGATTGGCTACTTCCATTGCCTTATTCGAATCACACATAATTTTTAAATCAACCGTATAAAGTGTGAAATAATTTGATTGAATTAAGTTAAATATCATTTAATGTATCTGATATAATATTTTGATTGATAATGAATAACAATAGAGAGAATCTCCTTGTAATATCACACAAAATTTAATTTAACATAATTTAATATATTATTATATGTATATCCTATCTTAATATATTATCTGTTGAACACACATTCAATTTAATGGAATATTGCATTATTAATATTAAAATATTTTAATGAATATATTATTTATTGATGATTCATACAATCATATACTTTCTTTATGTTATAGAATACCTCATTGAATCTTTTTAGATTCAATTTCTTCTATTCATAGATAACTTTTAATAATTTATTCTTTTGATGTTAACTACATCTCTTTACAACCTATTTACATTTTATTTATTTTGTATTCAACATCATTTATTTGTGATTGATGTATGATTTTAATTTTAATATGATTTTAATACATTTTCATTATTATATTAAAACATTATATTTAATATTTCTCTGGTGATTTAGAATTACACCCTTGTAAATCAGTGTTGTTTTTCTAAATACCATCTGGATACAATCACTGTAATATAACAATATTTGAATATTTTAATAATTTATCTCTCTATTCAGTTAGATACTTCCAATAATATCCTTGTATTTAATCATCATTATGTAGTTTTCATTGAGAGATTGTTTTCAATAAATATTTTATTTCATCATTTATTATTTTAACTCTTCTCTTATTACTCTTCTTTTCTCTTTCTTCTATACTTCTTCTATTATATTTATTATTATTTATTTCATATATCAATTT
>NW_001861384.1:0-944 GCF_000209125.1 Entamoeba dispar SAW760
ATTTTCTATAAAAAGTAATAAATATCAAATAACTTTTAGTGTACTAGTAATTGTTATAGTTATTATTAATTCTTGACGCAGTATAGATAAAATAATTTTTAACAATTCATTTTAATGATTAATGAATAAATGGATAATTAAATCATTTTCTATAAAAAGTAATAAATATCAAATAACTTTTAGTGTACTAGTAATTGTTATAGTTATTATTAATTCTTGACGCAGTATAGATAAAATAATTTTTAACAATTCATTTTAATGATTAATGAATAAATGGATAATTAAATCATTTTCTATAAAAAGTAATAAATATCAAATAACTTTTAGTGTACTAGTAATTGTTATAGTTATTATTAATTCTTGACGCAGTATAGATAAAATAATTTTTAACAATTCATTCTAACATAATTTATTAATTATTGATAATTAAATCATTTTCTATAAAAAGTAATAAATATCAAATAACTTTTAGTGTACTAGTAATTGTTATAGTTATTATTAATTCTTGACGCAGTATAGATAAAATAATTTTTAACAATTCATTCTAACATAATTTATTAATTATTGATAATTAAATCATTTTCTATAAAAAGTAATAAATATCAAATAACTTTTAGTGTACTAGTAATTGTTATAGTTATTATTAATTCTTGACGCAGTATAGATAAAATAATTTTTAACAATTCATTCTAACATAATTTATTAATTATTGATAATTAAATCATTTTCTATAAAAAGTAATAAATATCAAATAACTTTTAGTGTACTAGTAATTGTTATAGTTATTATTAATTCTTGACGCAGTATAGATAAAATAATTTTTAACAATTCATTCTAACATAATTTATTAATTATTGATAATTAAATCATTTTCTATAAAAAGTAATAAATATCAAATAACTTTTAGTGTACTAGTAATTGTTATAGTTATTATTAATCTGACG
>NW_001861383.1:0-977 GCF_000209125.1 Entamoeba dispar SAW760
TAAAATTTTTATACTAATAGTAATAGTAATAGTAATAGTAATAAATAGGAGTTTTATACTAATAGATAAGAATAGGTGTGAAAAGAAATAAATAAATATATATATATATATAAGGATGTATATAAGGAAAGTACATAGACATAAATAATAATAAACATAAACATAAACATAAATATAAATATAAATATAATATAGAAGAACATAATAATAATAATAATAATAATAATAATATATAATATATAATATACATATAAAGAAATATAAACATATAGATATATACATAAGCATAGAGTAATAAAGTAAAAGATAATATAAGTCTAATAAGTAATATAAGTAATATAAATATAATAAGAATAAAGTCAAAGTCGCATATATACATGGTATAGTAATCCATTGTGGTGTAGTTGGTAACATACAAGCCTTTCACGTTTGTGCCCCGGGTTCGATTCCCGGCGATGGAATTTTTTAGCATTAATATAAAGTATAAGTAGTAATAATATAAAGTATAAGTAGTAATAATATAAAGTATAAGTAGTAATAATATAAAGTATAAGTAGTAATAATATAAAGTATAAGTAGTAATAATATAAAGTAAAGGTAGTAATAATATAAAGTAGATAAAGTATAGGTAATAATAAATAGATAGTAATAAGAAAATAATAAATGAGGAAGTATATAAAGAATATAAATATAAACATATATACATATATACATATATACATATATACATATATACATAATAACATAATAACATAATAACATAATAACATAATAACATAATAACATAATAACATATATAGTCATATAGTATAATAGTCATATATAGAATAACATAAGATGATAGGATTAATAAGAATAAAGATATCGATACCGACCATAGCTCAGTTGGTAGAGCGGAGGACTGTAGTTGTAGAATAGAATTCCTTAGGTCACTGGTTCGAATCCGGTTGGTCGGATCAGTTTTTATACTAATACAT
>NW_001861382.1:0-461 GCF_000209125.1 Entamoeba dispar SAW760
TCTTTACTACTTTTGTTGTCCTTACGCCATTTCGTTTCCTTACTCGTTAAAATGTCTTCATTTTAACGGTCGAGTATCAGTTAAGAAATTATAATGCCATCCATTTTCAGGACTCATTCATTCGATAGGTGAGTTGTTACACATTCCTTAGCGGTTTCCGACTTCCATGGCCACCGTCCTATTGTCAATATGAATGAATACCTTTTGTGGTACTCGTTATGTTTCTTTTTGGCACTTTATCTCGACGTTCGGTTCATCCCGCATCGCCAGTCCTGCTTACCAGACTTGGCCGATTCAAAGTATGTTTATATTTAAATTCCTGAAGTGTATTTAACACTGAGAATTCTTCTTTGTTTATTCATAGTTTGACAAGATGGTGAGTGAAAATACTCACCCATTACACCTAATCATTATCTTTACCAATCAATACTATTAATACTTTGACCTTCCTAAGGGAATAT
>NW_001861381.1:0-947 GCF_000209125.1 Entamoeba dispar SAW760
AGTAGGAGGTAAATTCTCCTACGAAATCAATTGGAGGGCAAGTCTGGTGCCAGCAGCCGCGGTAATTCCAGCTCCAATAGTGTATATTAAAGTTGCTGTGATTAAAACGCTCGTAGTTGAATTAAAATGTGATTTTATACATTTTGAAGACTTTACATTAAGTGAAGTTTCTAGAAATGTTAAATTAAAATCAAAGAAGGAGACAATTCAAGTAATTGAGTTGTCATTACTTTGAATAAAATAAGGTGTTTAAAGCAAAACATTATGTTAATGAATATTCAAGCATGGGACAATGCTGAGGAGATGTCAATTAGACATTTCGAGAGAAGGATTAAAAGGAACAATTGGGGTGATTCAGAAAATAACGGGAGAGGTGAAAATCCATGATCGCTATAAGATGCACGAGAGCGAAAGCATTTCACTCAACTGGGTCCATTAATCAAGAACGAAAGTTAGGGGATCGAAGACGATCAGATACCGTCGTAGTCCTAACTATAAACGATGTCAACCAAGGATTGGATGAAATTCAGATGTACAAAGATGAAGAAACATTGTTTCTAAATCCAAGTATATCAATACTACCTTGTTCAGAACTTAAAGAGAAATCTTGAGTTTATGGACTTCAGGGGGAGTATGGTCACAAGGCTGAAACTTAAAGGAATTGACGGAAGGGCACACCAGGAGTGGAGCCTGCGGCTTAATTTGACTCAACACGGGAAAACTTACCAAGACCGAACAGTAGAAGGAATGACAGATTAAGAGTTCTTTCATGATTTATTGGGTAGTGGTGCATGGCCGTTCTTAGTTGGTGGAGTGATTTGTCAGGTTAATTCCGGTACGAACGAGACTGAAACCTATTAATTAGTTTTCTGCCTATAAGACAGAAATGTCGCAGAACAGTGCGTAAGTACCACTTCTTAAAGGACACATTTCAATGTCTATTTTAA
>NW_001861380.1:0-992 GCF_000209125.1 Entamoeba dispar SAW760
GGGAAAAAGAAAAAGGAAGCATTCAGCAATAACAGGTCTGTGATGCCCTTAGACATCTTGGGCCGCACGCGCGCTACAATGGAGTTACTAGAGAGCATTTTATCATTTACACCTTATTTATTAGGCTATGTCTAATAGGTAGGGATAGTAAGTGGTGTACCGAGATTGAAATAGTTAAGGAAAACTCAAAAGAACGTACATGACAGGGATAAATGATTGGAATTATTTGTTTTGAACGAGGAATTCCTTGTAATATCGAGTCATTAACTCGAGATGAATACGTCCCTGCCCTTTGTACACACCGCCCGTCGCTCCTACCGATTGAATAAAGAGGTGAAATTCTAGGATTCTGTCTTATAGATAGAAAAATGGATTTAAATCTCCTTATTTAGAGGAAGGAGAAGTCGTAACAAGGTTTCCGTAGGTGAACCTGCGGAAGGATCATTAAAAGAAAAGAAATAATCTTTTAAAATAAAACAAGAAATTTATAGAATAAGATAATCTACAAAGAAAATAATAAAAGTAAGAATAAAAGGAATTAGAATATAAGAAGAAAGAAAAAGTATAATAAAATATTACTTTGGATAGTTTAGTTTCCTGTGCGATGAAGAACGCAATGAATTGCGATAAGTGATAGGAACAATAAAATGTGAATATCCAAACTTTGAATGCTTGAAAGTATACTTATGAACTTCAAGGTATATATGATATTCAATATCCAAAATAAAAGAGTATATTAAAAGCAAATATTAGTAGAAGTGAGAAGTAGCTAGTGGGTAAAAGAGAGAAGAAGTAAAGAGCTTTAACCAGATATCTATAAGTGAGTTAATAAATAAAGATTTGAGTATCGTAAGAGGACTCCCTTAACTTAAGCATATCAATAAAGGGAAGGAAGAAAAAATAACAATGATTTCTTAAGTAATGGCGAATGAAAAAGAAAAAGACCAAGTTGATAAAAATGGATAATTGTAAAAAGGTTAGAAGATACAGCA
>NW_001861379.1:0-922 GCF_000209125.1 Entamoeba dispar SAW760
TTATATGACTATGTACTTTTATTATTATTCCTAGTCTGTTTATTTTATATCTTATCTTTCTTATGTCTTTTATATATCATATCTATATCTATATCTATATCATATCTATATCATTTATATAACTTATATCATTTATATAACTTATATCATTTATATAACTTATAACATTTATATAACTTATAACATTTATATAACTTATATATCCCTTTTTTTATCTTCCCAGTATTTTATGAATGTTATAGGGCTTGTGGCGCAATGGAAACGCATCAGACTACGAATCTGGGGATTGCAGGTTCGATCCCTGCCAAGCTCGTCTTTTTATTGACTAGATTACTTTACTTTAATCCCTTTCAACTTCTATAACCTTTATATTCTATTATATATATATTTCTTTATTTATATATATATATATATTTCTTTATTTATTTATTTATATATATCTTTATTTATATATCTATGTATGTATTTATTTCTATATTCCTTTATTTCTATATTTCTATATTTCTATATTCCTTTATTCCTTTATTCCTTTATTTAAAAAAAAACTCTCTATATAAAAACAAAAAGGTAGATTACCTGACGTTCCCATCTGTGTGAACATAATGGTACTGATCAGGCTCTAAGCATCTTTACTTCCGTGTTCGGATGGGAACGGGTGTATCCTACTTGATATGAACCTACCGTTATCCTACTTACTTATGACTATGACTATCATATATTTTCTTATATTATTATATTATTATATGACTATGTACTTTTATTATTATTCCTAGTCTGTTTATTTTATATCTTATCTTTCTTATGTCTTTTATATATCATATCTATATCTATATCTATATCATATCTATATCATTTATATAACTTATATCATTTATATAACTTATATCATTATATAACTTATAACATTTATATAACTTATAAC
>NW_001861378.1:0-726 GCF_000209125.1 Entamoeba dispar SAW760
ATACTTTATAACTTATTCCTTTATTACCTTATTACCTTCTATGTATACTTTATCCACTTAGTGTTTACTTATTCTTATATATTATGTTTATATACTACCCACTATTCTGTATTATCCCTAGACTCTATGTATATCACTTAGTGCTTATATTCTACTTATATTCTACTATATACATCTATCTTTTTAACTTCTACACTATTCCTTGTACTTTTATACCTATATCACTATATCATTATATGTTTATATGTATATATGACTATATGACTATATGTTTATATGTTTATATGTATATATCACTATATACCTATATGTTTATATGACTATATGTTTATATGACTATATGTTTATATGTTTATATGTTTATATGTTTATATGTTTATATGACTATATGACTATATGTTTATATCACTATATCACTATATGTTTATATGACTATATGACTATATGACTATATCACTATATACTATGAACATATATGTGCTGTTATATCCTTTGTGATGGCTTTGTAGTTAAGTGGTAAAATACCCGCTTTGGGTGCGGGTGGCCCGGGTTCGATTCCCGGCGAAGCCCTTTTTACCACTATATCTCTATACTTTAACTACCTAGACTCTAATTTCTACTTATATTATGTTATATTATCTATTCTTATCTATTATTAACTATTCCTATTTATCTATTATATTTATTATATTTATTATTATTATTATTATATTCTTATTATTATTA
>NW_001861377.1:0-980 GCF_000209125.1 Entamoeba dispar SAW760
TTCTTCCCTTCTATATCTATATATATTATCTATATGTACCTACCTACCTACTACAACTTACTTCCTTCCTTCTTATTATTTATATAATATATTATCTATATGTACCTACCTACTACATACATACATACATACTTACTTACTTATTTTTATATTTATACACCCTCTATTCTTCTATCAGTTGCCTTCCTAGCTCAGTCGGTAGAGCGTGCGGCTTTTAACCGTAAGGTCGTGGGTTCGAGCCCCACGGGGGGCGTTTTTTATTCTATGTACGACAATATATATTATGTATTTATATTATTATTCTTAATTATTTTATATTTCTTACCTTATTATATTCTTATATATTTCTCTTATTATGTTCACCTGTATTTTTTTATATTTTTACCTTTATACTTTTATATCATATTATCATATTATCTTTATATGTATTATACCTTTATTCTTATATACTTATATACTTATATACTTATATACTTATATACTTTTATACTTTTTTATATCACTATATTATTATATTATTATCTCTTTATAACTTTATATGACTATATGACTATATGACTATTCCACTATTATGTATATCTACCACTAACCTTCCTGAGATGCTGTGTATCTGTTAAATGTGTTCGTTTGGGCGCATAGCTCAGCGGTAGAGCATAGGACTGCAGTTCCCGTGGTCATTGGTTCAAATCCGATTGTGCCCTTTTTTGTTCTTCATTTATTATATCTTCTTCATTATTACTTCTTTTTTATATTATATTATATCTTCTTTTATACCTTATTCATATTATTCACCTTTTTACCCTTTTTATCCTTATTATCTATTGATATTAAGGTTCCATGGTGTAGTGGCAGCATATGAGATTCTGGTTCTTAGGACCCCAGTTCGAATCTGGGTGGGACCATATTTTATACTTCCTTTTTTTACTTATATTAAATATATTAAAAATATATATATTTTATTTCTTATTATTATTATTATT
>NW_001861376.1:0-1021 GCF_000209125.1 Entamoeba dispar SAW760
CATTTTCCTTTCTTTATCTCTACTTTGACTTCTTTTTATTTACTAATTATACTAAAAACAAACTTATATTATTTAAATCTGTTCTGTCATCTAATTACTTTTATATAGTTAGATCAAGTACAATTTTCTTTATATTCAGTCTTATATTTATTTCTTTAAATTCTTTCATTCTTAACAACATATATCTATTATGATTATATTAAATTCTTTTAATAATCATTTCTTATTTCTTTAATTAATCTCTTCTATGAGATTACTTATTCTGTTTATCTCTTATATTATTCTCCCTAAATATTATGAATACTTATTTTATTTATTATTTTATTGACAAACTGTGCTATTCTCTCATAATTTATTATTTAAACAAACGTAAATGCTATATTCTCTCTTTATTATTCCTCTCATTATATAGTAGCATTAATTATTATTAATCATCCTTATTCTCTTAATGCTTTTATGGTAATGTATGTTTATGGTTTTATTTAATGAAGCTGTAAATATGTTTATAATTTATTTTAAGAATGCTTAACATAATTAAATACTACTCAAAATAGTTTTGTTTCTCGTGGGTTTTTTGAGACCCAAAACTATTATATTATACATAGTTATTCATCTATTTGGTTAGTATAGAATTATAAATTAAATAATACAAACATTAATAATCTCTTTGTGTTTAAATAATACAAACATTAATAGTCTTTTAATATCTTGTGTAGTCTAGTAGTCTTTTAATATCTTATAATAGTCTAGTAGTCTTTTAAATCTCTTAGTCTAATAATCTATTTGGTTAGTATATTGTTATAAATTAAATAATACAAACATTAACATTCTCACCTATGTATTAGTCTAATAGTCTCTTAATATCTCTTAGCGTATTAGTCTAGTAGTCTCTTAGTAATCTTTTAATATTCTCTTAGTATATTAGTCTAATAGTCTCTTAATATTTCTTAGTATATTAGTCTCTCTTATTTTTTAATTTGTTGTTCATCCTGTATGTCTCCTTAGAATGATATTATTCAGT
>NW_001861375.1:0-933 GCF_000209125.1 Entamoeba dispar SAW760
GGTAAAAGCTCGATTTGCCGAAAAGGATGACGTGGTTACCAACAAATATTCGGCATTTTCGGCGACATGTTTGTATGGATAATCTGAATCGTTTTCTATTTTTAGAAATTTTATAAATTATTTGTATGGATAATCTGAATCGTTTTCTATTTTTAGAATAATTCTATATTGTTTGTATGGATAATCTGAGTCGTTATCTAATTTTAGAAAAACTTTGAAGTTATTAATAAATTTATGAAGTAAAACAATAGTTTTTTCTAATAAATAACTAACAAAAGTTGTATAAATGAAAGAAAAATATTGATAGTTAAATGAAACCTGATAAAATACGTATCATTCAAAATACATTGAATGATGGCAGTAAGCCTGTCAGTACAGTTGAACAGTTTTTAAAGAAAATAAAAGAAACATGTTGAATTGTATTGATTAACATAAGGACAACGAAAGATGGAAGGAAAAAGAACAGGGAAAAGAAAAACGAAAACAAAAACGAAAGATGGGAGTTAAAAGAAAAATGAAGGATTTAAAGAAAGAAGAACTTGAGAATGAGGAATCTAAGAATGAGGAAATTGAGAATGAGGAAATGCAAGTGAGATAAAAATAAATTTAGAGATTAAAGTAGATGAAAATGGAAATAAAAATGAAACAAAATGAAATTAAGAAATAAACAAATGATGTTAATAATAAAGAAGTGAATTGATAAAAAGTAAGAGCATTTTACACGATTTCAAAATATTGTGTTTCTGGACCGATTCTAATGCAAAGATTTCAAGCGTAGCAAAAATGATAGTGAATTTAGAAATTGAAAATGAAGAAAGAATTAAGAAAGAATTGAATGAAGAATGAAATTGATAAAGTAAGACATTTTACACGATTTCAAATATTGTGTTTCTGGACGATCTATGCAAAGATTTCAAGCGTAGCAAAATGATA
>NW_001861374.1:0-959 GCF_000209125.1 Entamoeba dispar SAW760
TATAAAAAAATAATGATTAATATTAAAAAGAAATACATAATTGAAGATAAAATAAAATAAATAAATCATGAATAATAACTAATACAGATTAAGATAATTGTTAAACAGAATTTAATTTAAAGAATGAGATATAAAGATATTAAATAATTTTTTAATAGTCTTTAATAAAAATAATCATTCATATCTCAAAAAATGTCAACGAAAGTATAAAAATTTATAAGGTAAAAGTTGTTCAGATATTAATTTTAAACAAGTGATTTATTAATAAAAATTTATAAAAAATGATACTTCTATCATGATTTTTTTGAGACACAAAAAATGACTTATCTTAAATATACATCGTTTTTCATATAATATAAAATAATAATTATAATACTGATATATCAAATAAAATAATTGTTTTGTAGATAAAGTATTGAAGGACGTATAGATGAGTAGAGTCAATATTTTTTGTCACTGAGTCAATTTTATCATATCTCTGTAACAAGGTTGTTTTAATGAAAACTTATAAGGTAAAAAATGTTCTTGGAGGTAATCTGAAGACCTCATTTTTTAACAATTTTTTCATGATTATTTCATCATTGAGCATTACCTTTGAATAACAAAAAAGAATAACAAAAAATGACCTAAAAATAGTGAATAACAAAAAAGAATAACAAAAAAGAATAACAAAAACCCAACATACAAATGTTTTATATAACAACGAAAATTCCTTCTACACGGGGTAAATTTCAACAAAAATTGCAAAAAGACCCCCCCTACTCGAAATACGATTTTTGAAAATGCCCTTTTTGAAAAAACTACCGTTTTTTTGTTGAAATTAGAAGGAATAGAACGAAAAAAATTGATATTCCGTCGAAAAGTGAACCTTTATTACACAAAAGCTAGGAAAAACCATCGGATTAACACTAGACCAAAATTTTAAGATGGGTAAAGCTCGATTTGCCGAAAGGATGACG
>NW_001861373.1:0-716 GCF_000209125.1 Entamoeba dispar SAW760
AGAGGAGGAGAGTCGTAACAAGGTTTCCGTAGGTGAACCTGCGGAAGGATCATTAAAAGAAAAGAAATAATCTTTTAAAATAAAACAAGAAATTTATAGAATAAGATAATCTACAAAGAAAATAATAAAAGTAAGAATAAAAGGAATTAGAATATAAGAAGAAAGAAAAAGTATAATAAAATATTACTTTGGATAGTTTAGTTTCCTGTGCGATGAAGAACGCAATGAATTGCGATAAGTGATAGGAACAATAAAATGTGAATATCCAAACTTTGAATGCTTGAAAGTATACTTATGAACTTCAAGGTATATATGATATTCAATATCCAAAATAAAAGAGTATATTAAAAGCAAATATTAGTAGAAGTGAGAAGTAGCTAGTGGGTAAAAGAGAGAAGAAGTAAAGAGCTTTAACCAGATATCTATAAGTGAGTTAATAAATAAAGATTTGAGTATCGTAAGAGGACTCCCTTAACTTAAGCATATCAATAAGGGAAGGAAGAAAAAATAACAATGATTTCTTAAGTAATGGCGAATGAAAAAGAAAAAGACCAAGTTGATAAAAATGGATAATTGTAAAAAGGGTAGAAGAATACAGCAATGTGTGAGGCTAGTCTTAAATTATTCAGAGTGTAACTAAAAGAAAAATTATATTTAAAAGAGATAATTTAGATTGAATTCAGAACGAATGCTGAGCCAGAGAGAGTGAAAGCCTC
>NW_001861372.1:0-635 GCF_000209125.1 Entamoeba dispar SAW760
AGTGATTTATTAATAAAAATTTATAAAAAATGATACTTCTATCATGATTTTTTTGAGACACAAAAAATGACTTATCTTAAATATACATCGTTTTTCATATAATATAAAATAATAATTATAATACTGATATATCAAATAAAATAATTGTTTTGTAGATAAAGTATTGAAGGACGTATAGATGAGTAGAGTCAATATTTTTTGTCACTGAGTCAATTTTATCATATCTCTGTAACAAGGTTGTTTTAATGAAAACTTATAAGGTAAAAAATGTTCTTGGAGGTAATCTGAAGACCTCATTTTTTAACAATTTTTTCATGATTATTTCATCATTTTATTTAACATAATTATGTATGAGAAATGAATTGTTTAGAATTCAATTCTGAACAACTTTTACCTTATAAATTTTTATACTTTCGTTGACATTTTTTGAGATATTAATATAAAAAAATAATGATTAATATTAAAAAGAAATCCATAATGAAGATAAAATAAAATAAATAAATCATGAATAATAACTAATACAGATTAAGATAATTGTTAAACAGAATTTAATTTAAAGAATGAGATATAAAGATATTAAATAATTTTTTAATAGTCTTTAATAAAAATAATCATTCATATCTCAAAAAATGTCA
>NW_001861371.1:0-1013 GCF_000209125.1 Entamoeba dispar SAW760
TGTAAAGTAAGATAATTAAGTATAAAGGAATAAAGGAATAAAGTATAAAGGAATATAGGAATAAAGTAATAAAGGAATAAAGGAATAAAGTAATATAGGAATAAAGTAATAAAGGAATAAAGGAATAAAGTAATAAAGTAATAAAGTAAGATATTAAAGGTATATAAAGTATAAAGGATATGATATATGATATATAATATAAAGGATATAATATATATAATAAATAATATATATATATATATAATAGGTGTATAAAAAGTGTAAGGATAATAAGTATATAAGTAAAATATGGTAGAGGTATATATATATAAAAGAAAGGATAAAATATAAGAAAGAATAGTTATAGTTATATATATATAGTTAGATGTATAAAGGTTGATATAATGATAGTTATATAATAAAAACAGAAAATACATACATACATAAATAAATATATATATATAGGTTCATATAATAATAGTACTCAGATTGACAGTGTGGCCGAGTGGTCTAAGGCGATTGACTTGAAATCAATTATCCTCTGGATGCGTAGGTTCAAATCCTGCCACTGTCGTACTCTTTTTATAAAGAATATAAATAATATAGTAAAAAAGAAATATAATAAATAAAAATAAATATATATAAGAAAGGAATAATATATATTTTATTGTAACAAAAAATAGTATAATAAATAGTCATATATATACTTATAAAAAGAAATATTATAGTATAAAAAGTGAACTCTTCAACGGGGATTCGAACCCCGGTCTTTCACGTGACAGGCGAAGATACTAACCAGCTATACTATTGAAGACTTCTAATAAATTAGTATAAAAATGGGGGGAGTACTGTAAAGTAAGATAATTAAGTAATAAAGGAATAAAGGAATAAAGTAATAAAGGAATATAGGAATAAAGTAATAAAGGAATAAAGGAATAAAGTAATATAGGAATAAAGTAATAAAGGAATAAAGGAATAAAGTAATAAAGTAATAAAGTAAGATATTAAAGGTATATAAAGTATAAAGGATATGA
>NW_001861370.1:0-303 GCF_000209125.1 Entamoeba dispar SAW760
TATTCTATTAAGAAATTACAAAAATAATGAGGAATAAGATAAATTTTTGTAATTTCTTAATAGAATAATTTTTTAAAATATTAAATTCTTCATAACAATGGCTTTCCTAAAGACTCTGATGTATAATTACAAATTAATGATTTAATAACCTCAACTGTTCTGAATTCTTTAATTCAATTCTTTCTTATTATTATGATAAAAATAGTAAGTCCATTGTAGTAACTCTTTTAATATTCTTTTGTAAGAACACTTTTTATATCCCAGATTTTCCACTGACATACCCAGTACTTACAAACTTTATTT
>NW_001861369.1:0-970 GCF_000209125.1 Entamoeba dispar SAW760
TCAAATAAAATAATTGGTTTTGTAGATAAAGTATTGAAGGACGTATAGATGAGTAGAGTCAATATTTTTTGTCACTGAGTCAATTTTATCATATCTCTGTAACAAGGTTGTTTTAATGAAAACTTATAAGGTAAAAAATGTTCTTGGAGGTAATCTGAAGACCTCATTTTTTAACAATTTTTTCATGATTATTTCATCATTTTATTTAACATAATTATGTATGAGAAATGAATTGTTTAGAATTCAATTCTGAACAACTTTTACCTTATAAATTTTTATACTTTCGTTGACATTTTTTGAGATATTAATATAAAAAAATAATGATTAATATTAAAAAGAAATACATAATGAATATAAAATAAAATAAATAAATCATGAATAATAACTAATACAGATTAAGATAATTGTTAAACAGAATTTAATTTAAAGAATGAGATATAAAGATATTAAATAATTTTTTAATAGTCTTTAATAAAAATAATCATTCATATCTCAAAAAATGTCAACGAAAGTATAAAAATTTATAAGGTAAAAGTTGTTCAGATATTAATTTTAAACAAGTGATTTATTAATAAAAATTTATAAAAAATGATACTTCTATCATGATTTTTTTGAGACACAAAAAATGACTTATCTTAAATATACATCGTTTTTCATATAATATAAAATAATAATTATAATACTGATATATCAAATAAAATAATTGTTTTGTAGATAAAGTATTGAAGGACGTATAGATGAGTAGAGTCAATATTTTTTGTCACTGAGTCAATTTTATCATATCTCTGTAACAAGGTTGTTTTAATGAAAACTTATAAGGTAAAAAATGTTCTTGGAGGTAATCTGAAGACCTCATTTTTTAACAATTTTTTCATGATTATTTCATCATTTTATTTAACATAATTATGTATGAGAAATGAATTGTTTAGAATTCAATTCTGAACAACTTTTACCTTATAAATTTTTATAC
>NW_001861368.1:0-854 GCF_000209125.1 Entamoeba dispar SAW760
AAATGACTTATCTTAAATATTCATCGTTTTTCATATAATATAAAATAATAATTATAATACTGATATATCAAATAAAATAATTGTTTTGTAGATAAAGTATTGAAGGACGTATAGATGAGTAGAGTCAATATTTTTTGTCACTGAGTCAATTTTATCATATCTCTGTAACAAGGTTGTTTTAATGAAAACTTATAAGGTAAAAAATGTTCTTGGAGGTAATCTGAAGACCTCATTTTTTAACAATTTTTTCATGATTATTTCATCATTGAGCATTACCTTTGAATAACAAAAAAGAATAACAAAAAATGACCTAAAAATAGTGAATAACAAAAAAGAATAACAAAAAAGAATAACAAAAACCCAACATACAAATGTTTTATATAACAACGAAAATTCCTTCTACACGGGGTAAATTTCAACAAAAATTGCAAAAAGACCCCCCCTACTCGAAATACGATTTTTGAAAATGCCCTTTTTGAAAAAACTACCGTTTTTTTGTTGAAATTAGAAGGAATAGAACGAAAAAAATTGATATTCCGTCGAAAAGTGAACCTTTATTACACAAAAGCTAGGAAAAACCATCGGATTAACACTAGACCAAAATTTTAAGATGGTAAAAGCTCGATTTGCCGAAAAGGATGACGTGGTTACCAACAAATATTCGGCATTTTCGGCGACATGTTTGTATGGATAATCTGAATCGTTTTCTATTTTTAGAAATTTTATAAATTATTTGTATGGATAATCTGAATCGTTTTCTATTTTTAGAATAATTCTATATTGTTTGTATGGATAATCTGAGTCGTTATCTAATTTTAGAAAAACTTTGAAGTTATTTAATAATTTATGAAGTA
>NW_001861367.1:0-991 GCF_000209125.1 Entamoeba dispar SAW760
TTAATTTAAAGAATGAGATATAAAGATATTAAATAATTTTTTAATAGTCTTTAATAAAAATAATCATTCATATCTCAAAAAATGTCAACGAAAGTATAAAAATTTATAAGGTAAAAGTTGTTCAGATATTAATTTTAAACAAGTGATTTATTAATAAAAATTTATAAAAAATGATACTTCTATCATGATTTTTTTGAGACACAAAAAATGACTTATCTTAAATATACATCGTTTTTCATATAATATAAAATAATAATTATAATACTGATATATCAAATAAAATAATTGTTTTGTAGATAAAGTATTGAAGGACGTATAGATGAGTAGAGTCAATATTTTTTGTCACTGAGTCAATTTTATCATATCTCTGTAACAAGGTTGTTTTAATGAAAACTTATAAGGTAAAAAATGTTCTTGGAGGTAATCTGAAGACCTCATTTTTTAACAATTTTTTCATGATTATTTCATCATTGAGCATTACCTTTGAATAACAAAAAAGAATAACAAAAAATGACCTAAAAATAGTGAATAACAAAAAAGAATAACAAAAAAGAATAACAAAAACCCAACATACAAATGTTTTATATAACAACGAAAATTCCTTCTACACGGGGTAAATTTCAACAAAAATTGCAAAAAGACCCCCCCTACTCGAAATACGATTTTTGAAAATGCCCTTTTTGAAAAAACTACCGTTTTTTTGTTGAAATTAGAAGGAATAGAACGAAAAAAATTGATATTCCGTCGAAAAGTGAACCTTTATTACACAAAAGCTAGGAAAAACCATCGGATTAACACTAGACCAAAATTTTAAGATGGTAAAAGCTCGATTTGCCGAAAAGGATGACGTGGTTACCAACAAATATTCGGCATTTTCGGCGACATGTTTGTATGGATAATCTGAATCGTTTTCTATTTTTAGAAATTTTATAAATTATTTGTATGGATAATCTGAATCGTTTTCTATTTTTAGATAATTCTATATTGTTTG
>NW_001861366.1:0-952 GCF_000209125.1 Entamoeba dispar SAW760
TTTTACATCATTGTTTATTCTTATTTCATTTGTTTCATTTTATTCCATTTCATCTACTTTATCTCTAAATTTATTTTATCTCACTTGCATTTCCTCATCTCAATTTCCTCATTCTTAGATTCCTCATTCTCAAGTTCTTCTTTCTTTAAATCCTTCATTTTTCTTTTAACTCCCATCTTTCGTTTTTGTTTTCGTTTTTCTTTTCCCTGTTCTTTTTCCTTCCATCTTTCGTTGTCCTTATGTTAATCAATACAATTCAACATGTTTCTTTTATTTTCTTTAAAAACTGTTCAACTGTACTGACAGGCTTACTGCCATCATTCAATGTATTTTGAATGATACGTATTTTATCAGGTTTCATTTAACTATCAATATTTTTCTTTCATTTATACAACTTTTGTTAGTTATTTATTAGAAAAAACTATTGTTTTACTTCATAAATTTATTAATAACTTCAAAGTTTTTCTAAAATTAGATAACGACTCAGATTATCCATACAAACAATATAGAATTATTCTAAAAATAGAAAACGATTCAGATTATCCATACAAATAATTTATAAAATTTCTAAAAATAGAAAACGATTCAGATTATCCATACAAACATGTCGCCGAAAATGCCGAATATTTGTTGGTAACCACGTCATCCTTTTCGGCAAATCGAGCTTTTACCATCTTAAAATTTTGGTCTAGTGTTAATCCGATGGTTTTTCCTAGCTTTTGTGTAATAAAGGTTCACTTTTCGACGGAATATCAATTTTTTTCGTTCTATTCCTTCTAATTTCAACAAAAAAACGGTAGTTTTTTCAAAAAGGGCATTTTCAAAAATCGTATTTCGAGTAGGGGGGGTCTTTTTGCAATTTTTGTTGAAATTTACCCCGTGTAGAAGGAATTTTCGTTGTTATATAAAACATTTGTATGTTGGGTTTTTGTTATTCTTTTTTGTTATCTTT
>NW_001861365.1:0-985 GCF_000209125.1 Entamoeba dispar SAW760
TTAATATATTTAATATAAGTAAAAAAAGGAAGTATAAAATATGGTCCCACCCAGATTCGAACTGGGGTCCTAAGAACCAGAATCTCATATGCTGCCACTACACCATGGAACCTTAATATCAATAGATAATAAGGATAAAAAGGGTAAAAAGGTGAATAATATGAATAAGGTATAAAAGAAGATATAATATAATATAAAAAAGAAGTAATAATGAAGAAGATATAATAAATGAAGAACAAAAAAGGGCACAATCGGATTTGAACCAATGACCACGGGAACTGCAGTCCTATGCTCTACCGCTGAGCTATGCGCCCAAACGAACACATTTAACAGATACACAGCATCTCAGGAAGGTTAGTGGTAGATATACATAATAGTGGAATAGTCATATAGTCATATAGTCATATAAAGTTATAAAGAGATAATAATATAATAATATAGTGATATAAAAAAGTATAAAAGTATATAAGTATATAAGTATATAAGTATATAAGTATATAAGAATAAAGGTATAATACATATAAAGATAATATGATAATATGATATAAAAGTATAAAGGTAAAAATATAAAAAAATACAGGTGAACATAATAAGAGAAATATATAAGAATATAATAAGGTAAGAAATATAAAATAATTAAGAATAATAATATAAATACATAATATATATTGTCGTACATAGAATAAAAAACGCCCCCCGTGGGGCTCGAACCCACGACCTTACGGTTAAAAGCCGCACGCTCTACCGACTGAGCTAGGAAGGCAACTGATAGAAGAATAGAGGGTGTATAAATATAAAAATAAGTAAGTAAGTATGTATGTATGTATGTAGTAGGTAGGTACATATAGATAATATATTATATAAATAATAAGAAGGAAGGAAGTAAGTTGTAGTAGGTAGGTAGGTACATATAGATAATATATATAGATATAGAAGGGAAGAATATAAAAAGAAAAGATATAATATAGTGAATATAAGTAATATA
>NW_001861364.1:0-230 GCF_000209125.1 Entamoeba dispar SAW760
ATAAAGGTATAAGTCAGACTATAAGATACACACATATAGTATAGACTAGTAATAATAAAGTGATAAAGTGATAAAGTGATAAAGTGATAAAGTGATAAAGTGATAATAAGGGAATAAGTTAATAAGGTAATAAGTTAATAAGTTAAAGTGTAGGTAGTATAAGTATAGAAGACAAGAACATAGTATAGTCATATAAACATATAAACATATAAACATATAATAATATATAG
>NW_001861363.1:0-702 GCF_000209125.1 Entamoeba dispar SAW760
TTATTACTTTTTATAGAAAATGATTTAATTATCCATTTATTCATTAATCATTAAAATGAATTGTTAAAAATTATTTTATCTATACTGCGTCAAGAATTAATAATAACTATAACAATTACTAGTACACTAAAAGTTATTTGATATTTATTACTTTTTATAGAAAATGATTTAATTATCAATAATTAATAAATTATGTTAGAATGAATTGTTAAAAATTATTTTATCTATACTGCGTCAAGAATTAATAATAACTATAACAATTACTAGTACACTAAAAGTTATTTGATATTTATTACTTTTTATAGAAAATGATTTAATTATCAATAATTAATAAATTATGTTAGAATGAATTGTTAAAAATTATTTTATCTATACTGCGTCAAGAATTAATAATAACTATAACAATTACTAGTACACTAAAAGTTATTTGATATTTATTACTTTTTATAGAAAATGATTTAATTATCCATTTATTCATTAATCATTAAAATGAATTGTTAAAAATTATTTTATCTATACTGCGTCAAGAATTAATAATAACTATAACAATTACTAGTACACTAAAAGTTATTTGATATTTATTACTTTTTATAGAAAATGATTTAATTATCCATTTATTCATTAATCATTAAAATGAATTGTTAAAAATTATTTTATCTATACTGCGTCAAGAATTAATAATAACTATAACAATACTAGTAC
>NW_001861362.1:0-619 GCF_000209125.1 Entamoeba dispar SAW760
TTTATCATTTCTTTCTTCATTCAATTCTTTCTTAATTCTTTCTTCATTTTTCAATTTTCTAAATTCACTATCATTTTTGCTACGCTTGAAATCTTTGCATTAGAATCGGTCCAGAAACACAATATTTTGAAATCGTGTAAAATGTTCTTACTTTTATCAATTTCATTTCTTCATTCAATTCTTTCTTAATTCTTTCTTCATTTTTCAATTTCTAAATTCACTATCATTTTTGCTACGCTTGAAATCTTTGCATTAGAATCGGTCCAGAAACACAATATTTTGAAATCGTGTAAAATGCTCTTACTTTTTATCAATTCACTTCTTTATTATTAACATCATTTGTTTATTTCTTAATTTCATTTTGTTTCATTTTTATTTCCATTTTCATCTACTTTAATCTCTAAATTTATTTTTATCTCACTTGCATTTCCTCATTCTCAATTTCCTCATTCTTAGATTCCTCATTCTCAAGTTCTTCTTTCTTTAAATCCTTCATTTTTCTTTTAACTCCCATCTTTCGTTTTTGTTTTCGTTTTTCTTTTCCCTGTTCTTTTTCCTTCCATCTTTCGTTGTCCTTATGTTAATCAATACAATTCAACATGTTTCTTTTATTTTCTTT
>NW_001861361.1:0-994 GCF_000209125.1 Entamoeba dispar SAW760
ATTTAATTTAAAGAATGAGATATAAAGATATTAAATAATTTTTTAATAGTCTTTAATAAAAATAATCATTCATATCTCAAAAAATGTCAACGAAAGTATAAAAATTTATAAGGTAAAAGTTGTTCAGAATTGAATTCTAAACAACTCTTTATTTAATGATGTTGTAATGATAAATTGAACGATTTTATTCATCTTTTTAACGTTTGAATTGAAATAGTTTAAATAATAAAATAATATAGTTTTTTAATAGAAAAGATTTTTTGAAAAATGTTGATTTAAAAATAAATAACTTATACTTCATAAAATCTTGATTTAAAAAATGTTATTTCTACAATGAATAACAAAAAATAATCTATAAATAGAACACTATTATTTTAATAATTATTAATATCTCAAATGTACTGCGTCAAGAATTAATAATAACTATAACAATTACTAGTACACTAAAAGTTATTTGATATTTATTACTTTTTATAGAAAATGATTTAATTATCAATAATTAATAAATTATGTTAGAATGAATTGTTAAAAATTATTTTATCTATACTGCGTCAAGAATTAATAATAACTATAACAATTACTAGTACACTAAAAGTTATTTGATATTTATTACTTTTTATAGAAAATGATTTAATTATCAATAATTAATAAATTATGTTAGAATGAATTGTTAAAAATTATTTTATCTATACTGCGTCAAGAATTAATAATAACTATAACAATTACTAGTACACTAAAAGTTATTTGATATTTATTACTTTTTATAGAAAATGATTTAATTATCAATAATTAATAAATTATGTTAGAATGAATTGTTAAAAATTATTTTATCTATACTGCGTCAAGAATTAATAATAACTATAACAATTACTAGTACACTAAAAGTTATTTGATATTTATTACTTTTTATAGAAAATGATTTAATTATCAATAATTAATAAATTATGTTAGAATGAATTTGTTAAAATTATTTTATCTATACTGCGTCAAGAAT
>NW_001861360.1:0-878 GCF_000209125.1 Entamoeba dispar SAW760
CCTTTATATTCTATTATATATATATTTCTTTATTTATATATATATATATATTTCTTTATTTATTTATTTATATATATCTTTATTTATATATCTATGTATGTATTTATTTCTATATTCCTTTATTTCTATATTTCTATATTTCTATATTCCTTTATTCCTTTATTCCTTTATTTAAAAAAAAACTCTCTATATAAAAACAAAAAGGTAGATTACCTGACGTTCCCATCTGTGTGAACATAATGGTACTGATCAGGCTCTAAGCATCTTTACTTCCGTGTTCGGATGGGAACGGGTGTATCCTACTTGATATGAACCTACCGTTATCCTACTTACTTATGACTATGACTATCATATATTTTCTTATATTATTATATTATTATATGACTATGTACTTTTATTATTATTCCTAGTCTGTTTATTTTATATCTTATCTTTCTTATGTCTTTTATATATCATATCTATATCTATATCTATATCATATCTATATCATTTATATAACTTATATCATTTATATAACTTATATCATTTATATAACTTATAACATTTATATAACTTATAACATTTATATAACTTATATATCCCTTTTTTTATCTTCCCAGTATTTTATGAATGTTATAGGGCTTGTGGCGCAATGGAAACGCATCAGACTACGAATCTGGGGAGTGCAGGTTCGATCCCTGCCAAGCTCGTCTTTTTATTGACTAGATTACTTTACTTTAATCCCTTTCAACTTCTATAACCTTTATATTCTATTATATATATATTTCTTTATTTATATATATATATATATTTCTTTATTTATTTATTTATATATATCTTTATTTATATATCTATGTATGTATTTATTTCTATATTCCTTTATTTCTATATTTCTATAT
>NW_001861359.1:0-866 GCF_000209125.1 Entamoeba dispar SAW760
GGAGAGTCATAGTTACTCCCGCCGTTAACCCGCGCTTAAGTAAATTTCATTACCTTGACATTCAGAGCACTGGGCAGAAATCACATTCTGTAATGAACCTTTTAGATTTATCAGAATGCTATGTTTTTATTAAACAGTCGGATTCCCCTAACCTTTAAAGTTCTGATTCGATTTTAATCCTTTTACAAGGAAATCACCAGAGCTACTCTTTCTTGCTAACTTACAGAGCTATGTTGCCGACTTCCCTTACCTGCGTTATTCTATTTAACTAAAGATTTTGCTTCTTGGAGACCTGTTGCGGTTATTAGTACGAGCAAAAGAATTCTTTAATTAGCTTTATGCTAAGATTCCCTTTAATTTTTATGAAGACTGCAAAAATACCACAATTCAATCATATGTTGAATTTCTTACAAAGCCAATAAATTCCACTTCTCTGATTGATTCATTTCAGTGGAGTTTACTTTTGTTAAGAAGAAAAGAGAACTCTTCCGTAGATTTTCACACTCCATTTTAAAGTTCATGATATGTTACCATTTTATTCGATTTAATCTTATTTCTAAGATTTAATCATTAATTCTCTTGATTAAGAACTATTAATCTTATTCCCTTTCAATCCTTATATTGACTATATGTCACTTATATATTTCTTAAGGATTTCCATCTGTAATTTAGGATCGATTCACCCTAATCCAAGTAATGTTGTTTAGGAACCTTTCTCCTCTTCAGTTCTAAGATGTTTTTTTCCTCTTCTTAGTATTTGCTACTACCACCAAGATCTGCACTAAGGACAGTTTCAATCTAAATTACTTTAAATCCTTACTACTTTTTGTGTCCTTACGCCATTTCGTTTCCTTTACTCGTAAATG
>NW_001861358.1:0-983 GCF_000209125.1 Entamoeba dispar SAW760
AGTTAGAAATAAACATAGATAAAGTTCATAAGTTTAATATAATGGTATAAAGGTATAGTTATATACATAAAAAGTGGTCCCACCCAGATTCGAACTGGGGTCCTAAGAACCAAAATCTTATATGCTGCCCCTACACCATGGAACCGTTATGAATAGATGGGTAGGTGTAAGTAGTAAGTAGTAAAAGGATGTAAGAAGTAATAAGTAAGAAGTAATAAGTAAGAAGTAATAAGTAATAAGTAAGAAATGGAAGTAATGTAAGAAGTAATAAGTAAATAGTAATAAGTAGGAAATAGTAATAGTAAGAAGTGTATAGTAGATGTATAATAAAGTAATAAAAAGATATAAAGGTAAAAAGATGATAAATAATAACATAATAAATAGGGAAGATAATAAATATATATAAGCTAAGTGTAAAGATAGAAATAGGTAATAATAATATAAGGCGGCTTAGCTCAGTGGCAGAGCGTCTCTCTCGTAAAGAGAAGGTCATGGGTCCGATCCCCATAGTCGCCTTCTAGGTATTTTTTAAAGGGAATAAACATATATAAAAGGAATAAACATATATAAAAGGAATAAACATATAGACAGAGAGTGATAAAGAAGAATATATAGATAGATAATATATATATAATATATATAAATAATATATAGATACATAATATATATAATATATAGATACATAATATATATATATAATATATAGATAGTGATATATATATATACATACATACATAAGTGGTGATAAAAGTAGAATATAGTAGAATATATAACATAATATAAGATAGAAATATATATAGAAAGAGATAATAGTTAGAATATAAACATAGATAAAGTTCATAAGTTTAATATAATGGTATAAAGGTATAGTTATATACATAAAAAGTGGTCCCACCCAGATTCGAACTGGGGTCCTAAGAACCAAAATCTTATATGCTGCCCCTACACCATGGGACCGTTATGAATAGATGGGTAGGTGTAAG
>NW_001861357.1:0-655 GCF_000209125.1 Entamoeba dispar SAW760
GAGTAAGGAAACGAAATGGCGTAAGGACAACAAAAGTAGTAAAGATTTAAAGTAATTTAGATTGAAACTGTCCTTAGTGCAGATCTTGGTGGTAGTAGCAAATACTAAGAAGAGGAAAAAAACATCTTAGAACTGAAGAGGAGAAAGGTTCCTAAACAACATTACTTGGATTAGGGTGAATCGATCCTAAATTACAGATGGAAATCCTTAAGAAATATATAAGTGACATATAGTCAATATAAGGATTGAAAGGGAATAAGATTAATAGTTCTTAATCAAGAGAATTAATGATTAAATCTTAGAAATAAGATTAAATCGAATAAAATGGTAACATATCATGAACTTTAAAATGGAGTGTGAAAATCTACGGAAGAGTTCTCTTTTCTTCTTAACAAAATAAACTCCACTGAAATGAATCAATCAGAGAAGTGGAATTTATTGGCTTTGTAAGAAATTCAACATATGATTGAATTGTGGTATTTTTGCAGTCTTCATAAAAATTAAAGGGAATCTTAGCATAAAGCTAATTAAAGAATTCTTTTGCTCGTACTAATAACCGCAACAGGTCTCCAAGAAGCAAAATCTTTAGTTAAATAGAATAACGCAGGTAAGGGAAGTCGGCAACATAGCTCTGTAAGTAGCAAGAAAGAGAGCT
>NW_001861356.1:0-694 GCF_000209125.1 Entamoeba dispar SAW760
ATTAATAAATCAGTTGTTTAAAATTAATATCTGAACAACTTTTACCTTATAAATTTTTATACTTTCGTTGACATTTTTTGAGATATGAATGATTATTTTTATTAAAGACTATTAAAAAATTATTTAATATCTTTATATCTCATTCTTTAAATTAAATTCTGTTTAACAATTATCTTAATCTGTATTAGTTATTATTCATGATTTATTTATTTTATTTTATCTTCATTATGTATTTCTTTTTAATATTAATCATTATTTTTTTATATTAATATCTCAAAAAATGTCAACGAAAGTATAAAAATTTATAAGGTAAAAGTTGTTCAGAATTGAATTCTAAACAACTCTTTATTTAATGATGTTGTAATGATAAATTGAACGATTTTATTCATCTTTTTAACGTTTGAATTGAAATAGTTTAAATAATAAAATAATATAGTTTTTTAATAGAAAAGATTTTTTGAAAAATGTTGATTTAAAAATAAATAACTTATACTTCATAAAATCTTGATTTAAAAAATGTTATTTCTACAATGAATAACAAAAAATAATCTATAAATAGAACACTATTATTTTAATAATTATTAATATCTCAAATGTACTGCGTCAAGAATTAATAACAACTGCATTTTTTAAGTGCATGATGTAAGGTAATAGATACCTAGTACTTTTTATTAAAATCAAAAAAGTGCACCTT
>NW_001861355.1:0-908 GCF_000209125.1 Entamoeba dispar SAW760
ATAAGTTGATAGGTAATAATAGGATAAAGTTATAAGGAGTAATAAGAAGGGTAATAATAGGATAAACATAATAAGAGGGTACATATATACATATATACATATATAAATATATACATATATAAATATATAAATATATACATAAGTACATATATACATAAAAGAATAAGAAGTACATAAGTACATATATAATATATATATATACATAGAAGAAATAAAAAGTAAAAAGTAAAAAGTAAAAAATAAGAATAAGGTATAGTAAAGATAGTCTATATATAATAGGTATAAAATAAGTAATAAGTAATAAGTAATAAGTAATATATAATATATAAAGAAATATAGAAATAAAAAGGAATAAATATAATAAGTCATTACATATATAAAATAAACATAAATAATAAAATAAAATTTAAATAAATATAAAAATATATATAAATATAGTCATAGTCTAGAAGTCAAGAATACTAATAATCTGTGAGCCTTCCTAGCTCAGTCGGTAGAGCGCGCGGCTCTTAACCGCGCGGTCGTGGGTTCGAGCCCCACGGGGGGCGTATTTTTATAATAAGAATAGGTGGTATAAGAGGAAATAGTATAAAGTATAAAGGTATAAAGGTATAAAGGTATAAAGGTATAAATGGTTATAGGTATAAAAGTATAAAAGTATAAAAGTATAAGAATATAAAGGTATAAAGGGATAAGAATAGTATAAGAGGAATAGAATAGTATAGTATAAAGGGATAAGAATAGCATATAGGTAATAGTATAAAGTAGGTACATCTAATAAGGATATAGGAAGTAAAATACTAAGTAAAATACTAAGGAAGTATAAAAAGATATATACATATATACATGTATAAGTATAATAAATAGAAATAGAAATATAAGAATATATCTACTAAAGAGAAAGAATA
>NW_001861354.1:0-518 GCF_000209125.1 Entamoeba dispar SAW760
ATATAGTTAGATGTATAAAGGTTGATATAATGATAGTTATATAATAAAAACAGAAAATACATACATACATAAATAAATATATATATATAGGTTCATATAATAATAGTACTCAGATTGACAGTGTGGCCGAGTGGTCTAAGGCGATTGACTTGAAATCAATTATCCTCTGGATGCGTAGGTTCAAATCCTGCCACTGTCGTACTCTTTTTATACACCTATTATATATATATATATAATAGGTGTATAAAAAGTGTAAGGATAATAAGTATATAAGTAAAATATGGTAGAGGTATATATATATAAAAGAAAGGATAAAATATAAGAAAGAATAGTTATAGTTATATATATATAGTTAGATGTATAAAGGTTGATATAATGATAGTTATATAATAAAAACAGAAAATACATACATACATAAATAAATATATATATATAGGTTCATATAATAATAGTACTCAGATTGACAGTGTGGCCGAGTGGTCTAAGGCGATTGACTTGAAATCAATTATCCTCTGGAT
>NW_001861353.1:0-920 GCF_000209125.1 Entamoeba dispar SAW760
CTTTCTATCTGAGAAATTTTTGAATGTTTCTGTCTAAATTAGACGAAAGAAGTTAAATGCGTCTGATTTTAATAAAAAGTACTAGGTATCTAGTAACTTTATATGGAACCTCCAAAAAATAAAGTTTTATCAGAAATGGTGAGGTTGTAGATGAGATACAAGTTCAACAATTTTATTGAAAAAAGGTGCACTTTTTTGATTTTAATAAAAAGTACTAGGTATCCAATATCGTTCTGTGGATCCTCCAAAAAATAAAGTTTTATCAGAAATGGTGAGGTTGTAGCAGAGATATTAATTCAACAATTTTATTGAAAAAAGGTGCACTTTTTATGATTTTAATAAAAAGTACTAGGTATCCAATATCGTTCTGTGGATCCTCCAAAAAATAAAGTTTTATCAGAAATGGTGAGGTTGTAGCAGAGATATTAATTCAACAATTTTATTGAAAAAAGGTGCACTTTTTTGATTTTAATAAAAAGTACTAGGTATCCAATATCGTTCTGTGGATCCTCCAAAAAATAAAGTTTTATCAGAAATGGTGAGGTTGTAGCAGAGATATTAATTCAACAAATTTGTTGAAAAAAGGTGCACTTTTTTGATTTTAATAAAAAGTACTAGGTATCCAATATCGTTCTGTGGATCCTCCAAAAAATAAAGTTTTATCAGAAATGGTGAGGTTGTAGCAGAGATATTAATTCAACAATTTTATTGAAAAAAGGTGCACTTTTTATGATTTTAATATAAAGTACTAGGTATCCAATATCGTTCTGTGGATCCTCCAAAAAATAAAGTTTTATCAGAAATGGTGAGGTTGTAGCAGAGATATTAATTCAACAAATTTGTTGAAAAAAGGTGCACTTTTTTGATTTTAATATAAAGTACTAGGTATCCAATATCGTTCTGTGGATCCTCCCAAAAAA
>NW_001861352.1:0-930 GCF_000209125.1 Entamoeba dispar SAW760
TTGTTGACTTGTATCTCATCTACAACCTCACCATTTCTGATAAAACTTTATTTTTTGGAGGTTCCATATAAAGTTACTAGATACCTAGTACTTTTTATTAAAATCAGACGCATTTAACTTCTTTCGTCTAATTTAGACAGAAACATGTCAAAAATTATCTCAGATAGAAAGCGACCAGAATTAATAATTTTTATCTTTTTGTAGAGTGCATATTAATGTGATTAATACTTAGTACTTTTTATTAAAATTGACGACATTTAACTTCTTTCATCTAATTTAGACAGAAACATGTCAAAAATTATCTCAGATAGAAAGCGACCAGAATTAATAATTTTTATCTTTTTGTAGAGTGCATATTAATGTGATTAATACTTAGTACTTTTTATTAAAATTGACGACATTTAACTTCTTTCATCTAGTTTAGATAAAAAAGTTAATATCTCAAATACATAACTATCATAATTAATAATAATTATAGTTATGAGTAATAAACTATAATGTGTTTGATATTTATTACTTTTTAAAGAAATATAGATATTTAATTATTTATTGATTTTTTAACTAATATAACACTTGAAAAATATTTTATATAATTTTGAACGTAATTTATTTGTGGTATGAAATATTATATTATTATATATTTTGGTACATGTAATTTATTGTTATAAAATGTTATAAAAATTGAGTTAATAACAATTTCTATTTTTAATGAATTTTTTGTTATTCTATTTTTAGAAATAAGATAAATTCAAATCATTCTTGAATTTTTTGTTTTTAAATTTTTGAAAATTCTATGGAAGTAATTTTCTTCATTTTCGAATTTGGAAAATTTTATGACATATTATGTTCTATTTTAAAGTAAACTATTTTCAAAAAATTTTGTTAATTATTCAAAAAATCTATTTTTAAAAGAAAGAATTCCCATTTTCA
>NW_001861351.1:0-794 GCF_000209125.1 Entamoeba dispar SAW760
TTATACTACTTATACTATCTTTCTTATCTATACAACTTATACAACTTATACAACTTTTACAACTTATACACCCTTATGTATATGTACACCTTATTATGTATTTTATTCCTTTTTATTATTATTACTATTCCTATTCATTTTCTTACTCTTTTCCCTTTCTATAACGAAGCATTCGTGCCCGAGTGGTCTAAGGGGGCCGTCTCAAGAACGGCTATCGCAAGATGCGTGGGTTCGAACCCCACCGGATGCATTCTTTTAACTGTATCTTATATATATTGTCTTATTCTTATATATACTTTTAACTTTTTATTATCTATATATCTATTTCTCTATATATCTATTCCTTTCCTATATCTCTCATTTCTTATATCTCTATTATTACCTTAGGGGATGTAGCTCAATTGGTAGAGCTTTCGCTTCGCATGCGAAGGGCAAGGGGATCGATACCCCTCATCTCCATTATTATGTATCTATTTATCTATTTATCTATTCTATATATATTATTATTATTATGTTTATTATTATTATGTTTTTTATTATGTTTATTATTATTATGTTATTTATGTTTATTATATTCTTATATGTTTATATGTTCTTATTATTATGTATATTTCTATACCTTTATCTATTTTTATATCTATTCTATATGATTATATGACTATACTATGTTCTTGTCTTCTATACTTATACTACCTACACTTTAACTTATTAACTTATTACCTTATTAACTTATTCCCTTATTATCACTTTATCACTTTATCACTTTATCACTTTATCACTTTATCACTTTATTA
>NW_001861350.1:0-418 GCF_000209125.1 Entamoeba dispar SAW760
TTCCCATCTGTGTGAACATAATGGTACTGATCAGGCTCTAAGCATCTTTACTTCCGTGTTCGGATGGGAACGGGTGTATCCTACTTGATATGAACCTACCGTTATCCTACTTACTTATGACTATGACTATCATATATTTTCTTATATTATTATATTATTATATGACTATGTACTTTTATTATTATTCCTAGTCTGTTTATTTTATATCTTATCTTTCTTATGTCTTTTATATATCATATCTATATCAATATCTATATCATATCTATATCATTTATATAACTTATATCATTTATATAACTTATATCATTTATATAACTTATAACATTTATATAACTTATAACATTTATATAACTTATATATCCCTTTTTTTATCTTCCCAGTATTTTATGAATGTTATAGGGCTTGTGGCGCAATGGAA